>NC_135611.1:70204310-70506120 GCF_053574225.1 Canis aureus | reverse complement strand
CAGAACACACATTCTTTTCAAGTGCACATGGAACATCCTACAGAGTAGATCACATATTAGTCCACAAAACAAGTCTCAACCCTCAAAAAGATTGAAGTCATACTGTGCATCTTTTTTGACCAAATGCTATGAAACAACAAATCAACCACAAGAAAAAATATGGAAAAAGCACAAAAACATGGAGGTAAATAACATGCTACTAAACAATGTATGGGTCAACCAAGAGGTCAAAAAAGAAATTTAAAAAAAGATACAGAGAGACAAATAAAAATGAAAACACAATGGCCCAAAATGTCTGAGATGCAACAAAAGCTGTTCTAAGAGGCAAGTTTCTAGTAATACAGGCCTGTCTTCAGAAGAAAAAAAAAACTCAGATAAAACATCTAAATCTTACACATAAATGAGATAGAAAAAGAATGAGCAAATCTCCAAACCAGTAGAAGAAAAAGAATAATAAAGATTAGAATAGAAATACATTTATTTTGTTTTTGTTTTTTAATATTTTATTTGTTTATTCATGAGAGACACAGAGAGAGAGGCAGAGACACAGGCAGAGGGAGAAACAGGCTCCTTGCAGGGAGCTGGATGTGGAACTCGATCCCAGAACCTTGGGATCATGACTTGAGCCAAAGGCAGACACTCAACCACTGAGCCACCCAGGTGCCCCAAGCAGAAATGAATTTAATAGAAACCAAAAAAAAACAAAAACAAAAACAAAGAAAATCCCAAAAGCCCAATGGAACAGATCAATGAAACCAGGAGTTGGTTCTTTGAAAAGACCAACAACATTGATAAGCCTTTAGCCAGACTCATCCCTCTGCCGCCTCCAAAAAAATAGAGTACTCAAAGAAACAAAGTCAGAAATAAAAGAAATAGCAACTAATGCTACAGAGATACAAAGGAGTATAAAAGTTTTATGAAAAATTATATGGCAACAAATTGGACCACCTAGAAGAAATGAATAAATTCCTAGAAATATATAACCTCCCAAAACAAACAGGAAGAAATGGAATATTTGAACAGACCCATTATCAGCAATGAAATTGCATCAACAATTTAAAAACTCCCAGGGCAGCCCTGGTGGCGCAGCGGTTTTGTGCCGCCTGCAGCCCAGGGTGTGATCCTGGAGACCCGGGATCGAGTTCCACATCGGGCTCCCTGCATGGGGCCTACTTCTGCTTCTGCCAGTGTCTCTGCCTTTCTCTCTCTGTGTGTGTCTCTCATTAATGAATAAATAAAATATTTTTTAAAAATAAAAAATAAATAAAAACTCCCCATAAAAGAAAGTCCAGGGCCGTATATCATCACAGGTGAATCCTACCAAACATTTAAAGAAGAGTTAATACTCATTTTTCTCGGGCATCCCCGGTGGCGCAGCGGTTTAGCGCCACCTGCAGCCCAGGTTCTGATCTTGGAGACCCAGAATCGAGTCCTGCATCAGGCTCCCTGCATGGAGCCCGCTTCTGTCTCTGCCTCTGAATCTCTCTCTCTCTCTGAATAAATAAATTTTTAAAAAATGCTTATTTTTCTCAAACTATTCCAAAAAAATAAAGGAGGAAGGAAAACTTCCAAAATCATTCTTTGTAGCCATCATTACCTGGATACCAAAACCAGATAATGATACTATAAAAAAAGAGAACTACAGGCCAATAACTCGATAAACATAGATGAAAAATCTTCAAAAAAAATTAGCAAACCGAATCCAACAATTCATTAAAAAAAATCATTCACCATGATCAAGTGAGATTTAGTCCCAAAATGCAAGGGTGGTTCAATATTTGCAAATCAATTAATGTGAAACATCACATCAACAAGAGAAAGGATAAAAACTATATTATTATTTCAAAATGCAGAAAGTTTTTGACAAAGTACAACATCCATTCATCACAAAAACTCCCGACAAAGTAGGTTTAGAAGGAACACACCTCAAAATACTCAAAATAATAAAAGCCATATATAAAAAACCCACAGTGAACATCATGCTCAATGGTGAAAAACTGAGAGCTTTTCCCCTAAGGTCAAGAACAAGACAAGAATGTCCATTCTCACCCTGTTATTCAACATAGTATTGAAAGCCTCAGCCACAGCAGTCAGACAAGAAAAAGAAATAAAGGCATCCAAATTCATGAAGATAGAAAGTAGAGTAGAGATTACCAGGGGCTAGGAGGTGGAGAGGAGGGAAAGATGGGGAGTTATTGTTTAAGGGGTACAGAGCTTCTGTTTAGGATGATAAAAAAATTCTGGAAGTGGATAGTCGTGGTTTGTATGACATTGTGAATATACGTAATGCCACTGAATTATAAAATGGTTAAATGGTGAATTTTTATATTATGTATATTTTTCCACAAAAGTAAAATAGTAAAATTAGGGACACCTGGGTGGCTCAGTGGTTGAGCATGTGCCTTCGGCTCGGGTCATAGTCCTGGGGTCCCTGGGATCGAGTCCTGTATCAGGATCCTCCCCACAGGGAGCCTGCTTCTCCCTCTGCCTGTGTCTCTGCCTCTCTCTGTGTCTCTCATGAATAAATAAATAAAATCTTTTTAAAAAGGAAAAGAAAAAAATAAAAAGGAAAAGAAAAAAGAAAAATAGAATTAGAAGACATTAGTACTTCTGATTTAGCATACAAATAACGAGGATTCAATATTTAAATTATTGAAAATTTACATTTTTCTTTTTATGTAAAATTTACATACTATAAACTGCACAAATCTGTTTTTTTTATTGGAGTTCAATTTGCCAACATACAGCATAACAGCCAGTGCTCATCCCATCAAGTGCCCCCCTCAGTGCCCATCACCCAGTCACCCCCACCCCTGCCCACCTCCCTTTCTACCACCCCTTGTTCGTTTCCCAGAGTTAGGAGTCTCTCATGTTCTGTCTCCCTCTCTGATATTTTTCTCCTTTCCCCTTTATTCCCTTTCACTATTTTTTATATTCCCCAAATGAATGAGATAATGTTTGTCTTTCTCTGATTTATTTCACTCAGCATAATACCCTCCAGTTCCAACCACGTTGAAGCAAATGGTGGGTATTTGTCGTTTCTAATGGCTGAGGAACATTCCATTGTATACATAGACCACATCTTCTTTATCCATTCATCTTTCAATGGACCCCAAGGCTCCTTCCACAGTTTCCCTATTGTGAACATTGCTGCTAGAAACATCGGGGTGCAGGTGTCCTGGCGTTTCACTGCATCTGTATCTTTGGGGTAAATCCCCAGCAGCCCAGCAGTGCAATTGCTGGGTCATAGGGCAGATCTATTTTTAACTCTTTGAGGAACCTCCACACAGTTTTCCAGAGTGGCTGCACCATTTCACATTCCCACCAACAGTGTAAGAGGGTTCCCTTTTCTCCGCATCCTCTCCAACATTTGTTGTTTCCTGCCTGGTTAATTTTCCCCATTCTCACTGGTGTGAGGTGGCATCTCATTGTGGTTTTTATTTGTATTTCCCTGATGGCCAGAGATGCAGAGCATTTTCTCATGTGCTTGTTGGTCATGTCTATGTCTTCCTCTGTGAGATCTCTGTTCATGTCTTTTGCCCATTTCATGATTGGATTGTTTGTTTCTTTGCTGTTGAGTTCAATAAGTTCTTTATAGATCTTGGATACTAGCCCTTTATCTGATAGGTCATCCACATGCAGAAGAATGAAACTAGACCACTCTCTTACATCATACACAAAGATTAACTCAAAACAGATGAAAGATCTAAATGTGAGACAAGATTCCATTGAACTGCACAAATCTTAAGCTTATAGATTTCTGAGTTTTAATATTGTCATCAACCCAGAAAGTTCCCTCATGACTTTCCTAGTGAAATGCTCTGATATCATTTTTAAGAACAGAATTGAGAATCCACAGCCAAAGATTTGCTTTTTAGCTTCTACTTATCTTGGGCTTCCCTCTGAGTGTAGTGTGAGTAGCAATCTAGTGCTGTCCTTGGATGTGGAAACCGAGGAAAGGGTATAGAAAGCTGAGAAAAGGATGCTTCTGACCCAGTGTTGGGATATGGGGGGGGGGGTGCGTGTTGGGACAGAGGGAAAGAAACAGAATACAAATTCTGGAATTCAGGGATCCCTGGGTGGCGCAGCAGTTTAGCGCCTGCCTTTGGCCCAGGGCGTGATCCTTGAGATCCGGGATCGAATCCCACATCGGGCTCCAGGTGCATGGAGCCTGCTTCTCCTTCTGCCTATGTCTCTGCCTCTCTCTCTCTCTCTGTGACTATCATAAATAAATAAAAATTAAAAAAAAAATTCTGGAATTCAGACAAGAATCAGTTTTCTATTCACACCAAAGTGGTCTAAGTAGAGTTGTCCCTTGGGGGTACCTCGGTGGCTCAATCAGTTAAGCATATGTCTTCGGCTCAGATCATGATCCCAGGGTGCTGGGATCCAGCCTCACATTGGGCTCCTGCTCAGTGGGGGTCTGCTTTTCCCTCTCTCTGCCCATCCTCCTTGCCTGTGTTCTCTCTCTCTCTCAAATAAGTAAATAAATTCTTAAGAAAGAACTGTCTCTTGGTATATTCCCTTGTTGACCCCCTCTCCTTTGGCTCTTAACAAAATCCCTCTCTACTCCTCCTGGCTGAGGCTAATGACTTTGAACCCACAGTCCATGGCTCTTGAGAAATTCTATGTTGCTGAGACTTGCCTGAATAATACTGGCAGCTGATTGGCCAGTGGCAGTTCCTCATATGTGTGTTGGGTGAATGGACTGGCTGAGCAGTGTCAGTGTAAATCTCAGGAGGATAAATCCTCCAAACAGGAGAATTGCCTTTATTCAAGTTATCTAAAGATGGTCTGTTTGTTTCCCTTCCTCCTCCTTCTTTTCCTTTACCAATTCTTTAGTTTCTTAAATTGAACTATATTATCTCATGAGAAGAATGCATGTTAATTATTTTTAAAAATTGAAGTAATACAGCACAAAGAAAAAGTGCCTCTTTTTAGCACCTCCAAGGAGCATATCTTTAGTTTATAATCGTTGAGAACTTTTAAAAATGCATGTACAAAAATGTGTATGTCTCTCTGCATTTAAAAAAATTATACCAAATTATTCATATTGGTCTGCAACTTGCTTTTTACCTGAAGGGTATATTTCATAGGCATGATTATGTGTCTCTTCTGCTATAAGATCAAGGAAATGACTCACATAACTCAGGGAGCTTCATTTTAATTTTTGTGGTTATTCTTTTCAAAGTCAAGTGGATTAATTTAAGTGTCTCAGGTAAACCTTAGTTATAAAAGGACGTGGTTGGCCAAGAAAAACAACTTAGGTACTCACAATTTTCCATCCACTAACTTTTGAAGATTTTTAAGAAGAATTTCTCCCAAGTCTGGTTTTAAAGAGTGCTTAAGTAAGAAATCTGCTTGAGGAACTTAACCACTTCTTGACGAGGGATGAGCAGAAAAGAAAATAAGCAAAGTGAGGAAGAAAAACTTTGAGCTTCCTTATCACACACAGAAGTGGCAAATTCCAACTCATAAAATGGAAGACCTAAGGCCCTAATCTTGAGTTTTGTTGGAGGCTATTCTGTATCAAGTGAAATTATGTAACACGAAGTATTTTGTAATTCTCCATAAATGCTATGTATTATGTTATTATTTTAATTATTATTTTGGGAAGCAGTTTCACATTGGAAACATAAACTCTGGATCATGGAATGTTTGGTGACTAGGTGGTCCCAGCATGAAGTAAAAACACTTTCACTTAGAATGTATTAACTAAACAACAGCAACAGCTTACTGAGGCCATCTTGAAATATTAGAATAATAAAAAGAATAACTATTTTGAACGTAAATGTGTGTATGTGTGTATGCATGTATGTTGGGGGGCATAAGGTGTGTATGACAGCAAGAAGAGGACCAGGTGGAAAGGTGAAGAAGAGATGATGGGGAGGAAGAGATATGAATCAAGGAGAAAATCCCTGTGATGTTTAAATGTTATGTGTCAAGTTGGCTAGGCTATGGAGCTCAGTGGTTTGGCCAAACACTAGTGTAGATGTTGCTGTGAAGGTATTTAGTACACATAATTAGTATAGATAATTAGTTGACTTTGAGGAAAGCAGTGTATACATTATAGTGTGGGTGGGTTGAAGGGGTGTTATTTGTTAGGTGTTCATATGCTGATGTATATCCTACTTTGGAAATGGCATTAAGAAGTCAAATGGCCTCTGTTAGTCTCCCAGATGGTCCAGTGATTGAGCCTTCTGGTGACAAAGCCTTTCATGTCTTTTTTATTAGTCCATTCACCCTCTCAATTAGGCCTGCAGCAGTAGGACTGGATGGCAGATGAAAAGTCCATAATATATCCTGGGCCTCTGCCCGTTCTTAGACCTCATGGATGGTAAAATAAGTCCCTTGATCACTAGCTATCTGAGTCCACATTACCTACATGTTCTGTAGTTTTGTTAATCCTTTACACTTGCTTGTAAAAGTCCTATGAAAGTGACCATGCAGGCCAGCATATCCTTGTGCCCTTCCAATGCCAGCAAAGGACCTATGTAATCCACCTGCCAGCAAGAAATAGGGCATGTAAGCCATTCAATATGCCCCAAGGCATGGTGCAACAGTCATCCCCTGAGGTGACACTGGGGGCACTCCTTGTCAGCAACTTGCAGATGAGAATAATTTAAAGGCAAGTGTAATCTCTTTACTATTTTTCAAGTAGTTTTGAGACCACAGTCTCTCTCTCAATTTATTGTGCATCCATTCCATACTTCAGACACACTCAGCATTTCCTCCAGCAAAAGCACTTGTACCTGAACTAGAATGTCTGCTTTACAATTGCCTGGCAATGTGGATGGGAAGTGTGGGCGGGCGCACAGCCATACTTGGACAGCTGCACTGAGCTTATTACATACTTCCTAATTATCTTTCCATAGTTATGCTCTCCACAGGGGTCTATTTAATACAGCCAGACTTTTCTGTGCCATGGTGGCATCCATTCCACTATGCCCAGCTGTCAGTGTTCAAGTCAATGGGCATAAGTTCACACGTCAACACAATCCATACTGCTCTCAATTCCATGTACTGGACTACTTTTGGTTCCTTCTTTGAACCAAAGTACATCAGAATCCAGGGACATGGCAGAGGGATACCAAGTGGGGGGATTTCCCATGCAACTGCCATATATGCACCATGTGTTCACTGGAAGTGAGCTTACCCCTTCCTGAACTTAAAGAAGGAGGGGCACAATGTTATTGACTTCTGGAAGTTGGCTGGGTCAACCTAAGTGACCAGTCCTAGTAATGAGTGTAGTTCATGAGACAGCAAGCTGGTATTATAAGTGCCTTCCTGCTATAGGTAAGTGTGTCATTTCTGTGCGGTAATTATCTGGACACAGGTACTCTTAGGTTTGATGAACGTGTAGTTAACCTATTCTCCTAACTGATAGGGAGAGCCAGAGTGTCTCAGGCAGGTGGTTGTCAGTCCTTCAGTCTGTTGCAGTGCAAAATAAACAGCTGATAATTATTCCTTGAGGGGATTATTCCTGGTTTCTCCTCTCTTCCATAATTGAGACCAGAATCTAAATGGGATTCTTTCCCATTTTTCATTGTCAAAGGCCACAGGCAAATCCTTCTGGATATAAATTCACATCTCGCGTCTGACTTCAATACTTTCAGGGACTGTATTGGTTTTACTACCATTTTTGCCTTTTAAAAAGCCTCTTGTTTGGGCAGCCTGGGTGGCTCAGTGGTTCAGCACCACCTTCAGCCCAGGGCATGATCCTAGAGACCCAGGATCGAGTCCCACATTGGGCTCCATGCATGAAGCCTGCTTCTCCCTCTGTCTCTGCCTCTCTCTCTCTCTCTCTCTTCTTATTTCTATGAAGAAATAAATAAAATCTTAAAAAAAATAAAAATAAAAATAATTAAAATAATTAAAAAATAAAAAAGTCTCTTGGTTAATCCCATGAGCTTCCAATTTTTTTTTTTCTGGAGTAAACCTTTTTTAAAAAATTACATATATATATATATATATATATATATATGTGTGTGTGTGTGTGTGTGTATATATATATATATATATATTTTTTTTTTGTAACTGAAGTTCAATTTGCCAACATATAGTATAACATCCAGTACTCACCCCGTCAAGTGCCCCACTCACTGCCCATCACCCAGTCACCCCATCCCCCCAGGTGTTTCCCCTTCCTCTACCCCTTGTTTGTTTCCCAGAGTCAGGAGCCTCTCATGGTTTGTCTTCCTCTCTAATATTTCCCATTAAGTTCCCCTCCTTTTCCCTCTAATCCCTTTCATTATTTTTTGTATTCCCCTTATGAGTGAAACCATATGATGCTTGCCCTTCTCCAATTGAATTACTTCACTCAGCATAATACCCTCCAATCCATCCACAGCGAAGCAAATGGAGGGTATTCGTTGTTTCTAATGGCTGAGTAATATTCCATTGTATATATAGATCACATCTTCCTTATCCATTCATCTGTTGAAGGACATCGAGGCTACTTCCATAGTTGGACTATTGTGGACATGGCTACTGTAAGCATTGGGGTGCAGGTGTCCTAGCGTTTCACTGCATCTGTATCTTTGGGCTAAATGCCCAGTAGTGCAATTGCTGGGTTGTAGGGTAACTCTATTTTTAACTCTTTGAGGAACTTCCACACTGTTTTCCAGAGTGGTTCCACCAGTTTGCATTCCCATCAATTGTGCAAGAAGGTTCCCCTCTCTCCACATACTCTACAAATTTTTGTTTCCTGTCTTGTTAATTTTTGCCATTCTTACTGGTGTGAGGTGGTATCTCATTGTGGAAATACACATTTTGATTTGTATTTCCCTGATGTTAAGTGATGCAGAGCATTTTCTCAAGTGCTTGTTGGCCATGTGTATGCCTTCTTTGGAGAAATGTCTGTTCATGTCTTTTGCCCATTTCATGATTGGATTGTTTGTTTCTTTGCTGTTGAGTTTAATAAGTTCTTTATAGATCTTGGATACTAGCCCTTTATCTGATGTCTCATTTGCAAATATCTTCTCCCATTCTGTATGTTGTTTTTTATTTTTTTGACAGTTTCTTTTGCTGTGCAGAAGCATTTTCTCTTGATTAAGTCCCAATAGTTCATTTTTGGTTTTGTTTCCCTTGCCTTCATAGATGTATCTTGCAGGAAGTTGTTGTGGCCAAGTTCAAAAAGGGTGTTGCCTGTGTTCTCCTCTAGGATTCTGATGGATTCTTGTCTCACATTTAGATCTTTCATCTATTTTGAATATATCTTTGTGTATGCTGTAAGGGAATGGTCTAGTTTCATTTTTCTGCATGTGGCTGTCCAATTTTCCCAGCACCATTTATTGAAGAGACTGTCCATTTTCCAGTGGATAGTCTTTCCTGCTTGTCAAATATTAGTTGACCATAGAGTTAAGGGCCCATTTCTGGATTCTCTATTCTGTTCCATTGATCTATGTGTCTGTTTTTGTGCCAGGAGCACACTGCCTTGATGATCACAGCTTTGTAGTACAGCTTGAAATCCAGCATTCTAAAAAAATGAAAAATAAAAAAAATCCAGCATTCTGATGCCTCTGGCTCTTTTTCAATATTCCCATGGCTCTTTGTGGTCTTTTCTGATTCCACGCAAATCTCAAGATTATTTGTCCCAACTCTCTAAAGAAAGTACATGGTATTTTGATAGGGATTGCATTGAATCTGTAAATTGCCCTGGGTAGCATAGACATGTTCACAATATTAATTCTTCTAATCCATGAGCATGGGATATTTTTCCATCTCTTTGTGTCTTCCTCAATTACTTTCAGAAGTGTTCTGTAGTTTTTAGGGTATATCATTTACCTCTTTGGTTAGGTGTATTCCTAGGTACCTTACACTTTTGGGTGCAATTGAAAATGGGATTGACTCTTTAATTTCTCTTTCTTCAGTCTTATTGTCAGTGTATAGAAATGCCACTGATTTCTGGGCATTGATTTTATATGTTGCCACACTGCCGAATTGCTGTATGAGCTCTAGTAATCTTGGGGTGGAGTCTTTTGGGTTTTTTATGTACAGAATCATGTCATCTGCATAGAGGGAGAGTTTACCTTCTTTGTCAATTTGAATGCCTTTTATTTCATTTTGTTGCCATATTCCTGAGGCTAGGATTTCTAGTACTATGTTGAATAGCCGTGGTGGAGAGTGGACATTCCTGTCGTGTTCCTGATCTTAGGGGAAAGGCTCCCAGTGTTTCCCCATTGAGAATGATATTTGCTGTGAACTTTTCACAGATGGCTTTAAGGATGCTGAGGAATGTTCCCTCTATCCCTACACTCTGAGAGTTTTAATCAGGAATGGATGCTGTATTTTGTCAAATGCTTTCTCTGCATCTATTGAAAGGGTCATATGGTTCTTGTTTGTTCTCTTGTTGATGTGATCTATCATGTTGATTGTTTTATGAGTGTTGAACCACCCTTGCATTCTGGGGTTAAATCCCACTTGGTCATGGTGAATAATCTTCTTAATGTATTGTTGGATCCCATTGGATAGTGTCTTGTTGAGATTTTTTGCATCTGTGTTCATCACAGATATTGGTCTCCTTTTTGGTGGGGTCTTTGTCTGGTTTTGGAATTAAGGTGATGGTGGCATCATAAGTGAGTTTGGAAGTATTCAGTCTCTTTCTATCCTTTGGAATAGCTTTAGTAGAATAGGTATTATTTCTTTTTTAGACATTTGATAGAATTCCCCTGAGAAGCCATCTGGCCCTGGACTTTTGTGTCTTGGGAGGTTTCAGATGACTGCTCAAATTTCCTCGCTGGTTATTGGCATGTTCAGGTTTTCTATTTCTTCCTATTCCAGTTTTGGTAATTTGTGGTTTTCCAGAAATGCATTCATTTCTTCTAGATTGCCTAATTTGTTGGTATATAGCTGCTCATAATACGTTTTTAATATCATTTTAATTTCCTTGGTATTGGTTGTAATCTCTCCTGTTTCATTCATGATTTTATTAATTTGAATCTTTTCTCTTTTTAATAAGGCTGGACAATCATTTATCTCTTTTATGAATTTTTTCAAAGAACCAACTCCTGGTGTTGTTGATCTGTTCTACTGTTCTTCTGGTCTCTATTTCATTGAGTTCTGCTCGAATCTTTATTATCTCTCTTCTTCTGCTTGGTCTAGGTTTTACTTCCTGTTCTTTCTCCAGTTCCTTTAGGTGTGAGGTTAACTTGTGTATTTGAGTTTTTTTCCAATCTTTTGAGGGAGGCTTGTATCGCGATGTATTTTCCTCTTAGGACTGCTTTTGCTGTATTTGAAAAACTTTGAACAGTTTTATCTTCATGTTCCTTAGTTTCCCTTGTTTCTTTGGTTATGTTTTGCCTAGAAGATCTGTCATTTGCAGAAAGCGCCGTGTTGAATTCTACTACTATTTGTGTATTATTATGTATCTCTTTACTTTGATTATTAATTGATTGATATACTTGGCAGCTCCCTTGTTAGGGGCATAAATATTCATGATTATTAGGTCTTTTTGTTGGATAGACCCTTTAAGTATGATATAGTGTCCATTTTCATCTCTTACTACCATCTTTGGGATAAACTTTAATTTATCTGATATGAAGATTACTTTGTTTTGAGGATCAGTTGAATTGTAAACGGTTTTCCACCATTTCATTTTCAGGCTGGAGGTGTCCTTGGGTCTAAAATGAGGCTCTTGTAGGCAGCAAATAGATGGGTCTTGCTTTGTACCCAGCTGAAACCATGTTTCTTTTGATGGGATCATTTAGTCCATTCAGTTCAGAGTAATTATTTGAAAGATATGAATTTAGTGTCATCGTAATACCTATTCAGTCCCTGTTTTCTGGATTATTTCCTTGGGCTTCCTCTTTATTTTACAGGGTCCCCCTTAATATTTCTTGCACAGCTGGTTTTGTGGCCACATATTCTTTCAGTTTCTACCTATCTTGGAAGCTCTTTGTGTCTCCTATTCTGAATGACAGCCTTGCTGGATAAAGTATTCTTGGCTGCATGTTCTTCTCATTTAGTACCCTGAATAGATTATGCCATCTCTTTCTGGCCTGCCAGGTCTCTGTGGAGAGGTCTGCTGTTAATCTAATATTTCTCCCTATATAAGTTTGGAATCTCTTGTCTCTTGCTGCTTTAAGGATTTTTCTTTTTATCTTTGTAATTTGCATGTTTCACTATTAAATGTTGAGGTGTTGAAATGTTTTTTTTTAAATTTTTAATTTGTATTTATTTATAGTCACACACACACACACACAGAGAGAGAGAGAGAGAGAGAGGGGGGCAGAGACACAGGCAGAGGGAGAAGCAGGCTCCATGCACCGAGAGCCTGACGTGGGATTCAATCCCGGGTCTCCAGGATCGCGCCCTGGGCCAAAGGCAGGCGCCAAACCGCTGCACCACCCAGAGATCCCGTTGAAATGTTTTTATTGATTTTGTGGGTGCACCTCTCTAACTCTTGGATTGAATGACTGTTTTCTTCCCAAAATTAGGGAAGTTCCCAGCTATGATTTGTTCAAATATACTTTCTGGCCCTTGGGCCCTTTTGGCATTTTCTGGTACCCCAATAGATTCTTCCTTTTGAGACTATCATTTATTTCCCTTAGCCTTTCCTCATGGTCTCTTTCTCTTGTTTTTCTTTGTTCCTCAGCTTCCTTCCTTACCATCAACTTGTCTTCTACGTTCCTCACTCTTTCTTCCACCTTATTAACCCTAGCCATTAGGACATCCAGTTTGGATTGCATCTCATTTATTTTTTGATTTTGGCCTCATTTGATTTAAATTCTGCATTAATGAAGTCTTTAGAGGCCTTTATGCTTTTTTCCAGAGTCACCAGTAGTTTTATAATTGTGGTTCTGAATTGGCTTTATGACATCGCATTATAATCCATATTCTGTAACTCTGTGGCAGAGAGTATTGTTTCTGGTTCTCTCTTTTGTGGTGAATTTCTCCTTCTAGTCATTTTGCTCAGTGCAGAGTGGCTGTATGAGGGGACTGAGTCACGAATATCAACCACGACTTAAGCAAATGTCACCCTAGTGACTCTGGCAGACCAGAGATCAGAAAATGAAAACAAAGATCAGAACAAAATAAAACAAAAGGACCACTAAAGTGAAAAACAAATTTTAAAACAAAGTAGTAAGAAATAAAAGGCCAAAAATCCCAAAGAAAAAAAAAGGAAGAGAAAAACAAAGGTAAAGAGGAAAAAGAAAAGAAAAAAAAAGAGCAAAACACCCTGAACACCTACGAATTTGACCTGAGATTTAAGAGAGAATAGCTGGAGTGCTACAGAGAGAAGGGTTTTTGCTTCTAGCAAGGTAGGAAGGTGGAAAGAAAGAAAGAAAAGAAAGAAGGAAATAAAGAAAGAAGAATAGAAAGAAGAAAGAAAGAAAGAAAGAAAGAAAGAAAGAAAGAAAGAAAGAAAAAGAAAGAAAGAAAGAAAGAGAAAGAAAGAAAGAAAGAAAGAAAGAAAGAAAGAAAGAAAGAAAGAAAGAAAAAGAAAAAAGAAAGAATAAAGTGGGGGAGGTGCCCCATGAGGAGCCAGGCTAAAGCTGAGCAGTGAGAGCCTCTGGGATAGGAAAGCCTAGTCCTGGAGAAGTGGGAACTTTAAAAATCCACGCTGGTATTTTTCCTGGATGGAAAAGTGCTTAGCAGGGAAATAGGGCAGAGTTGCAGGAGGGTCAGTGACATCTCCAGATTCCCGGAGTCACTATAAGAGGAGGGGCACCAGGGGGAAAGCTCACTGCAAACCATGGACCGATCTCTGTAAGGGCTGGAGCGCCACAGCCCATGGGGCATCTGGGAGAAGCCAGTTCAGTATGCAGGCCAGCTCCAGACGAAGGTGTCTGTGCCCTGCTGCCTTTGGGAGCCGCAGTCCCTGGGAGCACCAATCCAGCAGCACAGGGCCCCAGATCCCAGGGCAACTAGTGGACAAAGCCCAGGATCCTGCCTCCCGCCCTGCCCCGCTCCCCCAGAACAGGCAGAAGCGGGGAGGGCACAGGACACCGGAACTCTCCTACCACTGGACGCCCCCAGGCTGTGCAGATCAGCACATCCATGCCTGCCCCGGGAGCATCTAGGCCAGTGAGGACTGGGAGACTGCGTTAGTTACTAGTGCGGAGCTGACTCCAGAGCTCTAGATCTGGCCGCTGCCATTGTTGTTCCTCCACATTGCACCCTGTGCCTGGAAGAGGCGGGGCTGCCAAGGAACAAAGGCCTCACAGGATAAACAGCTCACACTGAGCCGGGCACCTGGTGGGGTGCAGGGCATCTCCCCCAGGTACACACACCTGAGAATCAGCACAGCTGACCCCTCCCCCAGAAGACCAGCTGGAAGAACAGGGGAAGAGCAAGTTCTTGACCAAGCATGCTGGAAAGCTCCAGGACCGAGGGAAATGATATACAGAACTAGAGGGTACCCTCCTTTTTTATTTTATTTTGTTTTGTTTTGTTTTGTTTTATTTTATTTTTTATTTTTTCCTTTTTCCATTACAACTTGTTTTTATATCAGACTAAAAATTTCCAGTACTTTTTCTCTTTTCCTACATTAACTACAATATTTTACCAGCTCTTCGTTATAAGTTTCATCCTTTTTGGCTTTTATATTTCTACAATTACATGTCTTAGATATATTTTCCACTTCTAGATTCCCTTCAACATACTCAATTTAATTTTGGGAGATATACAAGATATGAGTTTTTGTTTTGTGTTTTTTGTTTTCTCTGCCTCATTTTGCTCCACAATGTTGGAAGTTAATACCTTCTAAAGCATGACTAGCTTGCACCCAGAACCAAGTGGAACACCGTGCTGGATCATTCTGTGAGATTATATTCTCTCTTCATTCCCATTCTGCCCCCCCTCTTTTATCTCATTTATGTTTTGGTGGTCAATGTTGGGGCTCTCTACAAGTATTGCGGCTTTATATAAATTTGGGACTGAGCATCTTCTAACATACAGAACTTAGGACACTCAGAACCAAGAGGATCACCTTCTAGGATCCCTTAGATAGACTACATCCTCCCTCCAATACAACTTCTTCCCACCACGATTTCCCAGTCCCCCCCCCCCCTTTTTTTTCTTCGAAAGTTATCTAGGTAAGTGGTGGGACCAGGTGGGTTGAGGACCCCTACTCTTCCACCATCTTGCCCGGCCTCCCATCAGCTTCTGTTCTTAAGCAAGGCATAGAAAGGTCTCAATGTGCTAGATGGGGAATAAAAGGTCTCCAGTAATCCAAAGGACCAACAAAAACCTGTAATTCCTTACCAATTCCAGGATTGGGAGGGCTTGTATTTTATCAATGACTGCCTCTGGCATTACTTTTGTCTCACTCATCCAGATGATATCCAGGATACTAATTGACCTGGCCTCTGATTTGGTCACTATTTACTTCCCAACCTTGTGACTTTAAGTATACCTGTATGATGCAGCTGCTTGAGACAGGGAGAATAAATCATCACAAATTAACGTCACCTATGTAATGATAAATTACCATCTCTTCTGGCAATATCTATTTTTCCAGACCTCTGGCTACCATCCTGTGACAAACTGAGACTATGGAGGTACCCTTGGGGCAATGCCTGGAAAGTCCATTGTCTCCTGTTCCATGTGAAGGTGATTTTGTCTTGGGATTCAAGTCCTAATGGAATGCTATAAAGAGGGCTAGATAGGTTCAGTAGATAATGATCTGTCTTAATGAATGCCATGATTTTTCTTTAACATTAAGACTGTATTAGGTACCATGGTATGGATGGGTGGAGTAACTTTATTGAGTTCCCTATAATCCATTTTTGCTCACCACCTTGATCCCATTAGATTTTTTATAGGCCATACCAGACTACTGAATGGCATTTGAGCAGGTCTGATCACCCCCACATTTTCTAATTCTCTACTATTGGCAGTGACTTCATCATGTCCCCCAAGAAGCTTATATTGTTTTACATTTATTACCCTACAGGGAACTGGCAACTCTATAGACTCCCATTTTATAGAATGACAGGTTTCATTACTTGAATACACAACCTGAATTTGCCTATAGTTGTAGTCAGATCTAGACCCTGTAAACCATCTATACCCAAAGTATATTCTGGAATGGGGGAAATATGCACTCAAAAACAGCAGCCAGGAGCTACATTTTGGGTTTGTCCAGCCCCCTTAGGATTTCCTGGGCCAGAACAGTTAGCCATGGCAGCACCAGGGCTCACCCATTTGTTTCCTGTGTTAGAAGCTATGATAGATCAGTAACAGTCTCATGTGTCCACTGGAGGTTGACCTAATCTATTTTCATTCTCCAGGTCCCATTAGATTTCGTTACAGGCCAAACTAGACTATTGAATGGGCTTTGAGCAGGCCTGATCACCCTTGCCTTTTCTCATTATGTAATAGTGGCAGTAGCCTCATTATGCCAGATACCTTATATTGTTTTATGCTTATTACTTTCCAGAGGAACCAGCAGCTGCATAGATTCCCAGTTTGCATGACCCACGAGGACAGGTTTCACTACTCGAATATGCAACCTGAATTTGCTCTCATGGTAGTTGGATCCAGGTCCTGTAAACACCTACTCCCAAAATATACTCAGGTATGCAGAAAATATGCACCAAAAGCAGCAGGGAGGGAATTTGTCAATCTGTAGGTAGACACTAGTCTGTCCGACCTTTGTAATTTGTCTCCCATAACACCAATTGCTTTTATTTCTCCCTGAAATGTTGAGGGATTTCCATAGATAAGTATGCAGTTACCAGCGTTTATTAGAGCTAGTAAAGTCTGTTAGTGTGAAACTAATAAATGGTTAATTCAACATGGAGCCTCTGGTCATACCTTATTGTACTCACTAGATGGAAATTTTGGCCTAACCCCTAGTCTCTAGTGGTAGAGGCTCTGTGAGCAGAGGGGCTCTCAGGAACACATTCTGGCCTTTTTGAGCTTTCTTTCAAGGGAGTAAACTGCTTTCCCTTAGGGAATGCCTTCCATGGATTTAGCAAGACTCAATTGGATTGTTTGTCTATATTTCCTCTCAGTGTCCCAGATAATACTAGATCTTGTCACAATTGTTTACTAAAGAATCCGATGGCCCTCTTTTTGCCATTTTATTATTGTCAGCATCTTTTGTTTTTCTGTTTTTCAACCTATTTCCCCTATGCCTGATTCTTTTGGTTTCATGTAAGTCAGCCAACTTACAGAAGCTACTATAGCAACGGGTTGATCAACCATAGGTGCAAAGACACATACTAAAGTCCCATACCATGCCCCAGGGCTGAGTGTACGATATGGTCTTTCATATAATAGGAAAATAAAAATTAAAAAAAGAGGAAAATAATTATTTGGTCCTCTAAAATGCTGAGTGTGAATGGCATGTTTCATTCCCAATTATCATAGAATTTCTTATAGAGGTCCAGTGCAATAGAAGGGAGGGAACATCCCCTTCATTAGGCCAGGTCATCTTAATGCTAGAGTTTTTATCCAATTAATCAAATTAGCTGAATGCTCATTCATGCCTGTGGCATATAACATTTGTTGCAAGGCAGGTTGAGCAGTAACTAAGATCATTTTTAGCATCTTAGACCCATCTAACATACCATCTGCCCCAATATCCCACCCTTTTAACATCCAAGCTGTCACCCCTTCTTGGCCTTTTCGCTTAAAGTGGCTTATTAGCTCTAATTCACCAGCAGACTATTCCCTTGTAGTCATTTTCTGACTTGGTGGAATTTATTCTATGTAATCTCAAGGTTCATGAATATCCTGGGTCTTTGTTTCAATCAAAGAACATGACAGTAAAACATTTTCCTCCTCCATGATAACATCCTCCTCATGAGAGTAGTCATTATTCCAGGGATTCCATGCTTTAGGGTCCCAATTATATCTTATAATATATCTTATTATATCTTAAGATATAATAGTTTTCACTTTAGTGTATGGTAGTCAGCATCTTTGCCAACTTATGTGTCATAATTTTTTTGTGTGTGTGTCATAATTTCTAAGCATTCCTCTGCTGTTGGATTCTTTTAGACATAATGTCCATATTAGAGAACATGCCTGTTAAAGATGTGCCTGTACATCTTTCACCAAAGTCAATGCTTCTGTTAGTCTGTTCTTATTCTCTTTTTACTTATTTTTCTGCAGTGTCTTGTGTACCTAGCAATGGCCAACCTACCACCATAATAGCTTATTCACTTCTCCATGCCTTTCCCCTACCATTTTGGATAGGATATCTAATAATCCCTTGGGCCATTTCACAGTATCCTTGTACTCATACACTGCTCCAAAATGCACCCCCCAAAAGAGTTGAGTCTCCTCACATGGCAGTGGCTGGCCAGGGTGGGACCTCCCCTACAATGGGCTTTCCCCTGGTAGAGCCCCTTTATCCATGCTTGCTTTGTTTTTGTTCTCTTGCCTGGATCACCAACTGTTAGTTGTTGGAATGGTAAAGTGTCCTCCAAACTGAGAAGGCACTTTGAGACCAAAAAATGAAGCAAGCCACTCCATACCATTTATACAGTTTTACTGATCTGGAGATTGGGTGAATGATGATCCAGGTGTTTCACAGCTCTTCTCTGCATGTCAGGACCTTAATCCACAGATTTTATAGAGCAAGGAGATGTGCAGAGATCATCATGGGGTCAGAGTATTTAACAGATCATCTATGCACCAGAGTGTGGGAGGGGAAGAAACAACGATATTTCTACCAGTTGTCCAAACATCTTTAGGGAAGATCTGAACAAACCTGCCTGTATTTTGGTCAGGGGATACATTAACCTTCAAGGGGCCTGGAACAAATAGCCCTGAAGGAAATCATTGCAGAGACATTAACAAGATGGAGGGCCAAAGAGTAGAATCAGTATTACCTGCACTCCTACACCTATACAAAATGGTAGTTGAGATGCTTTGGTACATTGTAGAAGGGAGATTGATTGAAATGTTAGAGTCTATTTGTCATGTAACACTGCTCACTCACCTCAGAAGGGTATAGAGGACACACCTTCCACTATGACTGCAAGAAAGAAATTTGTGAGGCAAGTCCCAGTATCCTTGAAAAGCTCTGTGGTCACTCTCCTCTACAGATGAGAGATTACAGAGGAAACTGCTGTCATTGTTGACATGGGATTCTTGTTTTTTTTGACATGGGATCCTTAAATGCAATGGGAATAATTGGATTCTGGGGGGCAGGAGCCAAATGGTGGCAATTTAATAACCAAAGATAAGGTGGATATAGAGGCTGATTTTAGGCAACACGCATGAGCAATGGAAACCTGCAAGGCAGAAGGGCCCACAGTAACTACCAAGTTGATGCAAACTGGCTCATTAAATGACCTAGACCCACCCTGACATAGCCATAAGCCTTAATTAACCAATGAGCTACTTACAACCAGGCACAGGTACCAAAAAAGGGAAAATTCCATACATTCCCATACTTCCCCACTATATACCATAACTATAGCCCCTCACCACAGCCCTGTGGCAGTCTCTCCTTTGCTGCTCTGCCTGCTGCTCCTTTGCAGTGTATTCAGTAACTTCTATCTCCTTTGTTCTGCCTCAGGTGACCTCTGTCACCACCACAGCTGCCAGTCCCTACTCAATTGGAACACGCCACAGTGGACATGGTTACTACAGTCAACAGCAGAGTCAATGTAGTAGTCTAGTCTGACTTGCAAAACCCTATGGCATTGGCTAGCTGATCATGTCCCTAGGAGAGAAGTAGATGGGCTGGCCACTAAATTCTTACTTGATCTACATAAGCAGAAGAGTTCTAGGTCAAGTTAGCAGAAGTCTAACTTGAATTTAAAAAAAAAGTAAATATACTTTGGAGATGGTGATGGAAATATGTGCACCAAATGGCAGTTTCCTAATTATAGTAGTTTTCCCTTCTTTGTGGGTAATAGATTCCCAGACCCCCCCAGTGGATGTCTGAAACTTCTATACATGTTTTACCCTTGAACAGAGGTTTGAACTGTGCAGGCTCACTTCTTTTTTTTATAGTGTAGTTTTAATGAGTTAAACATAAAGCTACTCCCACATGCTCTTATGTAAGTTTACAAACCCTTTTATCTAAATGAAAATGTCACTTGAAAGATGGATTATACAAAGTGTAGTTTCAATCAGTTATGCAGACATATTCCAATATGCTTTTCTTTTCTTTTTAAGATTTATTTTAGAAAAAGAATGTGAGCTGGGGGAGGTGAAGAATCCTCAGACTCTCAACAGACTCTCTCTTGAGTGGAGTCTGATGAGTGGCTTGATCCCAGGATCCTGAGATCATAACCTGAGCTGAAACCAAGTTGGCTGCCCAACCAACTGAGCCACCCAGGTGCCCAGCTCTATGCTTCTACACTAAGTTTACATAAATTTATACCTCAAAAATGTTATTTGAAAGTTACAGTGTAGAATCAAGGTTTAAGCATATGGCTTATCTCCTATGTGTAGGCTCACTTTTATGCGGATTTTTCCTTAAGAATTTAACATTCTCTATTGTAAAAATACAGTACATAATATGTAGAACATACAAAACACGTTAATTGGGTATGTTATTAGTAACGTTTCTGGTAAACAGTAGGCTATTAAGATTTTAGAGAATTGAAAGTTATATAGAATTCAAATGCATGAGGTGGGGGTGAAGTTGGCATCCCTAAAGCCCACATTATCCAAAGGTCAATTGTACTGTTTTTTCCTATACATACATGATAAAATTTAATTTGTAAATTAGGCACAGGATAAGGTTAACAGTAAAATAGAATGGTTATAAAAATAAACTATAAGGGAGCCTGGGTGGTTCAGCAGGTTAAGCATCTGACTTGGTTTTGGCTCAGGTCATGAGATTTGAGCTTCACATCAGGCTCTGTGCTCAGTGGGGAGTCCGCTTAAAGATTCTCTCCCTTTGCCCCTTGCTCCACTCTCTGAAAATGGATAATCTTTAAAAAATAATATACAGTAATAAAAGTTATGTGAATGTGGTCTCTCTCAAAATGTCTTCTAGTACTCATTCTTCTTGTGAAGGAAGATAGTATAGTGCTTATGTGATGAGATGAAGTAAGGTGAAGGATGGGCATTGTGATGTAGCATTAGGCTACTGACCTGCTCATTTGTCAAAAGGATCATTTGCTTCTGTGCTACTATTGCCTGAAACCGGAACAAGTGACAAATACAGTGCAAAATGGGGAGGGGGACTACTGTACTGAGCACTTTACCTCCCCTAATAACATGCCAAAGTGACATAGCTATAAACCCACATGAGGTAATTCCTTCCTCATAACTTGCCTAATTGTCTCACCTTTCCTTACTTCCTTTGGAATATAACTAGGATAAGGAACCATTTGGATGTCTGGACTATAGGAAATACCGGTAGCCTACTCTTCAGATTATAGTGATAACATTTGCTTCCAGCTCTTTATTTCAAGTCTAATGGCTCCTTTGAAATTCTTTTAAATGATAGTTGTAGTCTGGTACTTCATGACATGAAGTTTAAAGAAAACCTCAGTTTAGACACATGAGGAGTCCTTTGCTTTGACAGACTTGAACCTTTTTTTAAAAAGGAAAAAGCCGGGATCCCTGGGTGGCGCAGCGGTTTGGCGCCTGCCTTTGGCCCAGGGCGCGATCCTGAAGACCCGGGATCGAATCCCACGTCGGGCTCCCGGTGCATGGAGCCTGCTTCTCCCTCTGCCTGTGTCTCTGCCTCTCTCTCTCTCTCTGTATGACTATCATAAATAAATAAATTAAAAAAAAAATGTTAAAAGGAAAAAGCCAAAAAAAAGGAAAAAGCCATCACACTTTCTTCCAGTTTAGCACCCAAATGTTTCCTTATTTTGAGTTGTTCCAGGATAATCTGTGAAGAGCAGTTAGCTTACTATTGCAAGATGAAGGAGTCCCTTCTCAGAGAAAACTTATGACTGAATGTGGGTGATTGTATTTTCTGAAAATGGCCACGGAAAAGGATACTGAAGGTTTTGGGGAATAGAAGGTTCCAGGTGTCCTCCATCTCATTCCCTTCTTAATGGATTATGGCTAGATTAAATATTTCACCAATTTATTTGTTATATTGTCTTACTTATGAAGAGCATGAAATTTTTAAGCACATGTATACAGGCTTCTTTAACTTGCAGAATGTAGTATATTTTGACATTTTTCCTCCTACATGTCTCCTGCAGAACAAGTTAAAGAAAAGCATCATCCATAATCCACCCAAGCTTTTGGCATATTTCCTTTCCATCTTTTAAATATACAAATATATTGTCTCATTTGTATTTACTGCCTGTGCAACCATAGGCTTAGGCTGTTTTGATCCCTTCCAAGGTTTTTTTATTTTTTTATTTTTATTTTTTTAAAAGATTTTATTTATTTATTCATGAGAGACACACAGAGAGAGGCAGAGACAGGCAGAGGGAGAAGCAGAGAGCCAGACATGGGGCTCGATCCCAGGTCTCCAGGATTATGCCCTGGGCGGAAGGCGGCGTTAAACCACTGAGCCACCGAGCCACCGGGGCTGCCGCCAAGTTTTTTTTTAATTCAAAGATTAGCTAAGCCCAGGTTTGGCCTAGTGATCACTCATTCAGCTTCCTAGGCCAGGACTATTTCTGTAGTCTGTGCTCATCTCTTGTGGATCTTTAATACATTTCTCCAGTTCTTACTAAGTATCTGAGACTTGTTCATCATAGCCATTAAATTTACTTTTGCTAACATTAGGTAACAAAACTTCTCCTAGAAGAGTAATGTGGAAAGCCAACAGACTTGGCAGAACAAAGACAAGACAGACTTGGGAACCTAGAATCTGGTCCTCTTTCAGCTACAACGTAGTCACATGATCTTCACCAGCAATTCAAAGAGATTGCTTCAGTAACTAACTGGCTCTGAGGCTTTTATTCCATGACCTTGTTAGATTTTAACCATTTTGAGTCAAGAGGATCTCCTTTTCTAGTATGTAAAGCCTAAGAATCTGTATGTTTATTCACTTTCCTAAAGAGTGAATTGTTAAAAACTATTAAAACTTTATTAAAAGAATTTACCTTGTCCTTAGAGACTGTCGTATTTTGTCAGATTCAAGGGTTGGCTCAACATAGCCAATGGGCAGCTGACATATTTTTAACTAGAAGATGCTGAGGGCCAACCCAGTGTCCTCCTAATTCAGCATTGGTATATTCAGTTGTCTTTACAGCCCAATTATATTTCCCGACTACACAAAAAGTTAATGCATTGGAAGCAGAGAAGTTCCACCTCTACATATTGAATTAAAATTTATTTCAAAAGGCAAAGTTTTATATATCTTTTGAAAAAATGAGAAGTCAAAAGTCTTAGAATTAAGTAATGAGTCTTCAACGTTATAAAGCCATATATAACAGTAATTAAAGTAGTGGTAATGTTTTACCCTGATAAAAATGTCACAGAATTCAAATCACAACTTGGATCCTCAATGATTCAAGTGTCTTATCTTACACAATAAGAGTCTGGTCAGCTTTAAGATAAAATTCCTCCAGATATGCTGCCTTCAAGTCCTCTAATCTTGCGATCCATCAGCTCACACAGTGGGATAGCTGGCTGCTGTGGCAATTCCACAGTGGTTGTTCTGGTCTTTGGCCATTTTTACATAGCCATTCCAGCCCCATTCTGGACCCCAACTGAAAAGAAGAGCATATTTTTTCTTTTATGCAAAGAATTAAGTACACACTTAATAGCTAATACTAAGGCTTTCCACTTACCAGGCACTATTCTAAGTGCTGTTACATAAGTATATTAATTCCCATAGGTCCGTAACTTTTTAAGACAGGAAATTGAGGCAAAGCTAGAATTCCAATGTAGCAGTCTGTTTCTCTGCAGGCTATCTTAGCCCTCATCTCAATTAATTGATCCTGACAATCCTCAAAGCCTTGGAGAGTTGGGAAATAGAATAAAATGGCAGGGTAAGTGGTAACAGGAAGGACGCACAAAGTCCACTGGACTCTTGGAAAATCTTTCGGACTTAAGAGTCAGCAGGGGTTTCTGCTCAATATACCTTGTTGAAAAACTGGGACACAGAAAAAAGGAAAACCAGCCCTTAACCCTACAGGTGGCAAAATCCTTTATCTCAAACTCTTAGGGCCAGATAGGTTTCTGGATAAAAACAATTTCATAATTTAGAAATGCAATGTTACAAATACATAGTAATAATTACAACAAGCTTGCTAAAGAGTCTTGTAATCAAGTATCAGTAAGTTTTACCTTTATAAAAATGTAGTGTTCATTCTAAGTGGGAGAAAGACTTCTGGGATTTCGAAAGCAAGTATATTTAATATATACAACATTTGGAGTTTTATACCTGTTCTTGACAATCCAAAATTTATTATTTGAATCTGTTCCTTCAAAGCCATAGCCAACCACCAGAACACCATGATCTAGATCTTTGCTGCTGCAGTCTGGATCAAAATAAATGCCTAGAAGAGTAAAATTTGATGTCAGGGATAAAAAGGAAAAAAAGCCAAACTCAACTCACTAGAAATCAACACAATTCAGTTAAATCAAAGATATTTTCTTATTTATTTATTTAATTTTAAAAGATTTTATTTATTCATGAGAGACACACACAGAGAGAGAGAGAGAGAGAGAGAGAGAGAGAGAGAGGTGTCCCTATTTTCTCCTTAAAAAAAAAAAAAAAGATTTCCAATAATAAGATCTAGTTATCGGGGACACACCTGGGTGGCTCAGTAGTTGAGCATCTTACCTTTGGCTCAGGGTATGATCCGGTGGTCCTGGGATCCAGCCCTACATCGGGCTCCCTGCATGGAGCCTGGAGCCTGCTTCTCCCTCTGCCTGTCTCTGCCTCTCTCTGTGTGTCTCTCATGAATAAATAAATAAAATCTTAAAAAAAAAATCTAGTTATCAAGGCTAAGGTTATTTAGCCACTTCCATTATTTAGCATAATCCTTTATATTCCTAAAAGGAAACAACACCAGTGTTTATATTCCATAGTAAACATTTTTTGTAAAAGATATCCAACAATTGGGCAATAGTTACATCAATTGTTTGTATTTACAGAATTACTATAAAATCAGAAAGAAAGGCAGCCCAGGTGGCTCAGTGGTTTAGCACTGCCTTCAGCCTAGGGTGTGATCCTGGAGACTTGGGATCGAGTCCCACGTTGGGCTCCCTGCATGGAACCTGCTTCTCCCTCTGCCTGTATCTGTGCCTCTCTCTCTGTGTCTCTCATGAATAAATAAAATCTAAATAAATAAATAAATAAATAAATAAAGTAAAATTAGAAAGAATTTGTCATGAAAAAATGCCTAAAACATGTCAAGTGGAAACATCACTATATTCAATACACACTCAAAATTCTACTGTCTTGGAAAGCAGGACTCCAAACCAAAGTCCATCACGGTGTTTTCCAATTTTGCCTACCTGAATTTCCACAGTAAAAATACAAATACCCACCTGATTTGTAGAATTGGAAAGACTGATGGCCTGCATCAATAGCAACAGAGATGGGCCCTAGAGTTGCCACTGCTTTCATTAGGGCCTTCTCCCGTTGAGGGAGGTCCACAAAGCCAGTGTCATTGGCAGCAGAACACTCAGGCTTGTAATTGCAGGTCTCTGTGTCCTTTTAAAGGTAAATGGAAAAGAACGTTGATCACTACCATCCAACTCCTGGGGGACAGGAGTTCTAGGACCTCAACTCTCAGCAGTTTGTAGCTTAATGATTTCCAAGTTGACTCTGTTGTCAGTCAACAGCAAAATGCTACTGGTTGATTTGAAATTGAAAAATTAGCAGATGTTTCTTCAGTGAAACCCTTAGGCCTACTTGTCCACAAGAAACTTCACTGTGGAGAAACTTGCATTATGTGCAGAATAGTGTATAAACTCTCCAAGTTACACATAGAAGTAAGAACAGCTAACCATCTATTCAGAGTATTTATGCAAAGGCTGATAATTTATATGGACAGTTCTGTCAGTTTGCATCTAAACTGTGAATGCTTAATAAAATGTCATCTTTCAAAATGTTCAACTTTCAAAAGCAGATCTTGAATAACAAGATAAGGAGTCCCATTTACCCTTCCAAGATACGGATAAGATTCCTCTGAGTCCAGGCCTCCATTGTCCTTAACATACCGGAAGGCGTTATCCATCAGGCCACCATTGCAGCCCTCGTTACCTTGAGCCCTAGAGCAGTCCACCAGGTTTTGCTCACTCAGTGACACAAGTTTGCCCGTTTTCCGGAACATCTGTCCTTCAAGGGCACCAGTTGCACTAAAAGCCCAACAAGAACCACACTGACCCTGAAAATAAAAAAGTTACCAGTTTACAATACAAACAATACCTCATATACCTGAATACTCTTAAAACAAAAAAGCAAACTGAGGTTACTCCACAGTCTACCAAAGCAAGGACATTAATTCCTTTTTGGCTCTACTCTTGGAGGGAGATCTGCTAAATATTACCATACCTGATTCTTCACAGGAGTTACATAGCCTTTCTCTCTCCAGTCCACTGATTTGGGGATCTCAGCAAAGAGAGGTTCTTGGAACATTTTCCCTTTCTTGTGCTTCTGGTTTTGAAAGCCATTCATCACCTGCCTGAATTCTTCATTGGTCTTTATGGAAAAGTAAATTAGATGTTGAAAAAGCAAGAGGTTATTTTGCTCAAGTACAGAGAGGAAGCACAAAACATTCAGCAATCTATGCCACACTCACCATGTCACCAAAGGCATTCATTGCCATTGTGAAGCCATGTTTCCCTTGGCTGTATTCCCGATTATGCAGTTCAATCATTTTCATATTCTTCTCCCATACTGCTCTCCTCCATCCTTCTTCATTCTAGAGGTAAATATGTAACTTATCTTTATTTCTACTTAAAACCCAGCCCATCCTCACCATGGGGATTTACATACAGGGAGAAAAAACCATGGCCAGGGATGGCTTTATGCTTCTGGGAGCTGTTCAACAACCATACAACAGGAATTATGCCTATATAGTGCTCAGTAACAGGTGCCATGAAGTTATTGCCTTGGTAAAAGCTAACTTCTAGATGCTACTCTCTAGCTATAAATTCTCAACGGCAAGGGCCTTTCTCTTGGGGTCCCTCTGGACAGTTTCATGTTACTAACCATGCCATATAATCTCCTGTGCGTTGCCTTCCACTGGTACCACTGTGCATTTAAGCTTTGATCAAATTTGGGAGCTGCTGAGGCTATTCCCAAGCAAAGGGCAGTCAAGAAGAGTGAAGGATTCATGTTTCAAAAACCTAATAAGGAAAACAAAATGAATATTTGATGAGACTGATCCTTTAAAAAAGCCATCCTATTTTGTCCTGAGATGTTAAGTAAAAACACTTAAAAACCATTTTCCCAAATATTTACAGGTCTGTGGAAGAAGGCTATGGATGTGGGCGGAGAAAAACAGGCCAAGGACTTAAACAGAGGAACTATATATGATTCAGCCTTCAACTGAAAAACAGGCTGACAAGTGCTGTAGGAATTGAAATAGACTTCATTGTAATAGTGCAATGACAATTTAGGTTTTGATAGAGGTCTCAGAATCTTTAGACAACTCAGAAACTGTTGGTCCAACTTATTTACTGAAAATACCGAGGTGACCCAGGAAATCTTATCAGGACACTTGTTCCCAAGTAGGGGCAGGGATCCCCCAGGACTCAAGTAGCCCCTCACACCTTTCTTCTGAACTAATGTACAGCATGAGGGGAGACATGCCTTCGGACCTCTATTTCTTGAATTGAAACCTCTCTAAAGGCATTCCCAGAAGGGAGACGGGAGTGCACGCGGTGCCCCCACATCTGGCCTCTGCCGCCAACACCTCTCCGGTCCCCCAAATCAAGGACGAGGTCCCGAGGCACGACGGAGTCCAGGGCAGCCAGTTCCCGACCCGTACGAGAGCGGCGCGGCAGGCGGGGCTGGGCCAGGGGGCTCTCCGCCCCGCTCACCGGCCTCCGCGCCGGGAGGATGTCGACGGACGACCGCACCGGGCGCCGGGCCCCGCAGCCGACGCCGCGGTCAGGCTGCCGCGAGCTCCCGGCTACCGCACCTGAGTCCGCCACGGCCAGAGGCGCTCCGGTTCCCGCGCAGCCTAGGGCCCTGGTGGTCTCAGCGCCGCCCTGGGCTCCCCCAACCGTTCAACCCGCACTTCCCACCTCCAGGCTTACGGGATCCCGGCAGCGTCGACTTAGCCTCATCAACTCCAGGTAAGCAGATACTCGTACCCAGCGGGTCGCACCCGCCCCTCGCCCGAGCCCCGGGGTGGACCCCCGCTCCAGTCCCGGTGCCCGACGCGCTGGTTCCCAGACCGAGACGCTGACCTGCGGCGCCCACAGCTGCGCAGGCGAACCCCACCGATCGCCAAGGCCCAGGAGTCTGGCCCGAGTGCGCCTGACTCAGCCTTTAAGGCCCCGGGAATTCGGCCTTCTCGGGCCCGCCCCCGCCGCCTGCCCGCGCGGCGATTGGCTGCGCCGACCTGTGGGCGGGGCCTCCGGGCGTGGGGCTCCCAGCGCGTGACGCAGCGCCGTCTGGACAGGTCCCGAGGCGGCTGGGGCCGGCTTCAGGGGGGTGGAGTATAGCGCCGGGAGCGGGGGGGGGGGGGGCCGCGGGCTGGAGGGGTGGGATCCCGAGCCAGTCTGGGGGCCCCGATGACGTCACGACCTCAAGGTTAGCCAGGGCCTGCTTCAGGGGGGCCAGGGGTAGCGCCGAGGGGGCGAGGCAGGGTGGGCGGGGGGTGGTGTCCAGGGGCCAGCTGGGGACCTAGATGGCGTCATGACCCCAACTCACGGGATCGGTGGGGGAGGTCGTTCTCGAAAGGAAGCTCACCAGCATCCCCCTGCGTGTCCTTTCGTCCTACAGTCTTCGGTTAAAATCTCCTGGAAGGCTGAGAACAGGATAGTCTGTCTAGTGGTTCCTGTTTATTCCAAGCAGAGGTGGGGCGGGTGGAGGATGGGGGATGCGGTGCCTCTCGGTTTGGGAAGAATCTGGAGGGGACTGGAAATCCCCCAGATACGGATGCGGTAGTCAAGACCTAAATCCTTGGAAAGCGAAGGGACAGACTGGGTAGGAGTACACAAAGGCCTGGTATTTCGTAATGCTTCGTTCCTGTATCTCTGCCTTCTTCCCTCTCCAGCCCTTCTCAAAAACAATGAAACAAATTATTTACAGAAAAATTTGGTTCAATGAAAAACGCTGTTGAGAAAGGTGGAAACTTTTATTTCCCTACACTTTGCATTAGAGGTTGTTTGGTCTTTCTCAGTATCCAAAGTACTTCTCTTAAGCTATAAGGAATATGCTTTCTAACACTTATTGTCAGGGTGCTTCTCCAATGATAACAAGCAGTGACTAACATATATATTGTATGTATTGTATTCTTACAGTAAGCTAGAAAAAAAATACGTTACTAGAAAAATCATAAGGAAGGGAAAATACATTTACAGTATTCTAATGCATTTATCAAAGGAATTTGGATGTAAGTGAATTCCACATTTCAAGCCTGTGTTGTTCGAGTGTTAGCTGTATGTAGAGATTTAAGGAAATCAATTTAGAAATGTTTCTAAAAGTTTCTTTTTTAAATTGTGTAAGAAACATTCATTGTAGAAAATATATTTTAGAAAATGAACAACCCTGTGCTCTCCCTCCTTTTTTCTAGGCCTATAAATATATATATATATATTTTTTTTTTAAATTTTTACAGAAATTGGTGCATGTGAATTTGCTTCTACAAAAGTTATCAATTTAATTTTAACTAAGTACAAAGTCAGACAGATATTTTTAAAAGTCAACTTATTGGGCAGCCCCGGGGGCTCAGCGGTTTAGCGCCGCCTTCAGCCCAGGTCTGGAGATCCAGGATCGAGTCCCACGTCGGGCTCCCTGCATGGAGCCTGCTTTTCCCTCTGCCTCTCTGCCTCTCTCTCTGTGTTTGTCATGAATAAATAAATAAGATCTTTAAAACAAAAAGTCAACTTATTAAAAATTTCATTTTATGTCCTTGGAAAGTAGAATCCTTTTCCTCTCACACACAGCTAAGGGCCCCAAGTTTTCAGGTAGTTACAAAAATGTATTGCATATGGCTGGACTTTGATTTTGCTGTTTTATCCTTAAAAAAAAAAAAAAAGTAACAATGCTGGTCAGCACAAGCATCATACGCAAATAGAAATAAATGAAGACCACCCACGATACAAAAAGACAATTCCAAAAAAGAAAAGAAAAAGGACACAATTTTAAAACAACCAGAGTGAGGAAAAGCTTTAATTATGTAAAAAGAGGGAGGCTTCTGTTGTCATGGGGAAGCTGGAGGACGAATAACTAGAAATGGAACTTCATTTATGTGATTGGTTTGGGGGAGAATATTTGGATTTCTCCGGTTTGTCCTGGGTTGGAAGTGGAGGCAAAGATAAAGTAATAGCCATTCAGCAAGTCCTGACTGTTCTGAGACAGTTGCCAGAGAGGTTTCTTTTGTGGGTCAGAGTTCTTTGTTATGTAAAGTATGGCCATTGTTTGCTTGTTTACTCAGTCAATCACAAGAAATCTAAATTATTCTAGCACGTGGGTTTTATAGTTGCCCTGGGGTCACAGCTCCATAAGATTGCACAGGGTGGAAAAACCTGCTACTGTGTGAATGCCTGCACCTAGGTAATAGCCTGGCGGGAGGCTGGCTGACTGGCAGGTGCTGCTCCAAAGAATGGCATCACCTCTGCTTGATGGAATGTGATACAAACTCAATAGAGGAGAAAATGGTGTCTATGCTCAAAACGTAAGATTAAATCAAGAGATATATAAATTCAGGAGAAATATGGGAGAAAGTCATTTAAGCAAAAGAGTGGAAGATATTGCTCCATCCAACTCATGACATGTACTTCTACATAATCTGTTAAATAATGCATTACAGAAATGTGTATTACTAACCATTGTGTCCATTTTCTTCTTATTCCTTTGCAAAATAACTTAAATGGGTGCTAATATTAAAATTGTCACATTTTAGTCAAGCAGCCAAAATTTAGTTCTGCCTTTGATAAAATTCATTTGTCAGGATTTCCCAATTCCTATTTAAAATGCAGCCCAGCAGTTTAGCACCGCCTTCAGCCTCAGGTGTGATCCTGGAGACCTGGGATCAAGTCCCATGTCAGGCTCCCTGAATGGAGCCTGTTTCCCCCTCTGCCTGTGTCTCTGCCTCTCTCTCTCTCTCTCTCTGTCTCTCCCTCTCTTTCTCTCTGTGTCTGTCATGAATAAATAAATAAAATCTTTAATAAAATAAAATAAAATGCAGTTTCTGTGAAAGTATATTCTCATGTTCATGTCTAGATTTCTTTTGCTCACCAGTAAAACAGGATATAATTCTTCACCTCATCTCTGGAAGTTTTAAACCATGGGGCAGTGAACACATCCAGGGTAATGGTATTCAAGATCCTGGGGCCACTTAACATCTCTCCTCAATATAACAACTATTCCAATTTGTTTAAATTCAATGAGCCAAGACTTACTCTTAAAAGCATTATCCAGACAACTGTCTATTTGTAAAATGGTTTATTATAATTTATAATTTTATGAAAAAGAGCCTGTTTATGGTTAGATGTTCATATGAAATCATGTATGAAATAATATATATATTTTTAGCTACTGTAACATTAAACAACCAGCCAATTTGTTAAGTAAATCAATTAAGAATTAATTAAACTCTTACTTTGTGATCATTGTCGTCTCAGGGTATAGTTTGTTCATTTACTTAGACATGTTCTACATGTAACTTCCCTACTAGCTTTACTGAAGCTCAGCATTTCCATTTTATTTTTTTTTTAATTTTTATTTATTTATGATAGTCACACAGAGAGAGAGAGAGAGAGAGAGAGAGGCAGAGACACAGGCAGAGGGAGAAGCAGGCCCCATGCACCGGGAGCCCGACATGGGATTCGATCCAGGGTCTCCCGGATCGCGCCCTGGGCCAAAGGCAGGCGCCAAACCACTGCGCCACCCAGGGATCCCAGCATTTCCATTTTAAAATCTGATATTGACACCTAGGTAGCTCAGAGGTTGAGCATCTGCCTTCGGTTCAGGTCCTGATCCCATGGTCCTGGGATAGAGTCCCACACTGGGCTCCCTGCAGGGAGCCTGCTTCTCCCTCTACCTGTGTCTCTGCCTCTCTTTGTGTCTCTCATGAATAAATAAAATCTTAAAAAAAAATAAAATCTGGGCAGCCCAGGTGGCTCAGCAGTTTAGCACCGCCAGCAGCCCAGGGTGTGATCCTGGAGACCCAACATCGAGTCCCATGTTGGGCTCCCTGCATGGAGCCTGCTTCTCCCTCTGCCTGTGTCTCTGCCTCTCTCTCTCTCTCTCTCTTGTGAATAAATAAATAAATAATCTTTAAAAAAATAATAAAATGAAATCTGATATCAACTACGGTAATCTTGATTTTACAGCATATGAACACAGCCATTACCAGTATCATTTAAATGAAATTATGGCAAAGTGTCTTGATGTAGAAGGTAACAAAGGTGCTGACCTTGTGGGATTTTTCCCACTGTCAAGACTATAATCCACAAACTCTCCTTTGGCTGCCAGAGGATCTCTTCCTCAAATCTGAAAAAAAGTCTTTTCATGAAACAAGAAGTATCAGTTTCTTATGACTGCTATAACAACACATTTCCACAATGGGTTAAAAGAACAGGATTTTGTTCTCTCACAGTTATGGAGGGCAGAAGTTCAAAATCTCATCACTTGGGCTGAAAACCAGTTGTCACAGAAGAGTGCTCCCTCTGGAGGTCTAGGGGAAAACCTGTTCTATCCAGCTTCTGGTGGCTTCAGCCACTCCTTGGCTTGTGCACATCACCCCAATCTCTCCCTTCTCTTCTTTTGTCTAAGTCAAATTTCCCTTCACTTCCCTCTTATAAGAACCCTTGTGATTGCACTTAGAGCCCATCCAGATAATCCAGGATATCTGTCCCTTGCAAAATGCTTAATCACATTTGGAAAATGTTTGCTATGTAATATTTAAGATTCTAAGAATTAAGATCTGATATCTTTGGGGACCATTATTTAATCAACTATAACATGGCATAAATAAAAACTAGTTTCTTGAGAAAACTGATTGAAACTTTTTGTTTAACATTTTTAGGCTGGCTTGATTAGCACAGCTAGGCCCTAAACTCTGTGTGAACTTCCCACTCTGAAAATTTGCTCACGTCCCTGACTACAGACATTTCCTGCCTTGACTCTCCTGTTCGTGCAATGTTTGGCACAGTTTTTTAAGGCTCAAGACTCCTACACAGCAGTTTTTATTACCTTTTTCTTCCCCAACCCACCTTATATTTCCAGAGCCACCAATTCCAGGATCTCTGCATATAAAAGCATTACTCACCCATCCTTTCCTGAAAACATTTCTGAGTTAGGCTTTGAGCATCTCCTTATGTCAATTGCCCCCATTAATACAGTCTTTCCTTACAAATATAAGTTTTTGCATTTCCTCTCCTGGCACCTTGTGTCATTATGGTAAGTAGTCAAGACAGAGAAGACCTTTATGTTATTAATAGTCACCTTGAACATACATGTGCTAGGGCTTTGTTCTACAGGATAGGCATCTCCATAGGAGAGTACCCAGCACTCCTTGGAGATTAAAGTGTTATTAGAAAGGATTCCTGCAATGATGATAATTGTGATGATCATGATGGTGCTGATGGTGACTATGATGAGGATACCAATAGCTAGATAACACTGAGGTACCAGGCACTGTTCAGTGGAGCATGTTCTAGCTCCTCTATCATTCACTCTTCACAACAACCCTGTGATAGCGATTCTCAAACTTGAGTGAGCATCTGAATTACCAGAGTGCTTGTGAAACTGATGGCTGACTTCTATCCTCCGAGTTTCTATTGCAGTGGATCTGACATGGGGTTTGAGAATTTGCTTCTCTAACAAGTTCCCGAGCAATGCTGATTCTACTGATCAGGGAACCCACTTTGAGAACCACTGCTCTAGGAGATGGGTACTATTATACACTCCATTTTACAGATGAAGATGGTCATGGTGGGGAGTGTACAAAATCAATGGTGATACAGGTTTCTCTCTAGCGTGAAGAAAGAACTTAAGTGTACTTTAGGACAGCAGGGCTTAGAAAAGGAAGCTGGACTTTGGGGGACTTTGCCCTCAGCCCCAGCCCCCATCACTTACTTGGCAAACTGAACTTTGGGTGCCAGAGGACAGCAGGAGAAGTAGAAAGTGAGCACTTATCATTTCTCTTATGTGCCTCAAAATATTTCTTTTTCTCCTCAATAAACTGCTAGAGGCCATAATGAGATAAAGTGTCAAACCTCTCCAGGGCCAGGCTCTCCTGCTTGGACTTCAACATAGGCTTGCCTGGCATTGGGCTGAAAGGAAGGGAAGACAGGTGAGCCATGCAGAAGGCATTGCTGCCCTCACTGGGCTGGGCCTCCACATCTTCCTGCTCCACCAGCTTCCTGGAAGGCATTTTGCCCTGTACCCCCAGGGTGTTTCCTTGCTTGATCATTTCCAGAAGACAAAACTCTGTTACCTTAGCTATAATCAATTCATTTTCAAGCTTAAGACTACCTCTGATGACAATGCTTCAGTGACTCATGGGTTTTGAGAAGCTCAGGTATTTAAAAAGTGAGGTTCATTCATTCACCAATTCTAGAAACACATGTGTAAATTATTCTTTTTTAAAAAAATTTGAGACCATAAAAAGGAAATAAAACTGTGCAATCAAGGACCCCCAATTTCCTATATGCTCTCAAAAACCAAAACCAGGGAAATTTTTTCAACAGAAGCTTTGATAATTTTGCTGAGTCACTGACTCCACTCTGGTGGTTTACATTTGTTTTCTCTTTTATCATGTGTTCCCTCTCTGCCCTCGCCCATCCACCACCCACCACCCAACAGTTGCTGCCTTCTTATCTTGGTTTTATTGTCCTCAGAGCAGACCTGTAACTGTGGTCTTGAGTATATGTAAACTTTATTCTTAAATCCATAGCATCCACTGAAGAACCTAGCTTTTATTTTTGAGAACTAACTCACTCTGTGAGTAAAGAATCTGATTTTTCTTCAAGATTGCTGCTTACATGGTCAGATAAATGGCATGTAAGAGTTCAGTATAGAATAGACAGTTCTGATCCAAGGAAGCAACAACTTCTTTTAAAGATTTTATTTATTTATTTGAGAGGGGAGAGACAGAAAGGAAGAGAGAGAGAGAGAGCATGCACGAGTAGGGGTGATGGTAGAGGAAGAAGCAGACTCCACACTAAGCAGGGAGCCTGATGCAGGACTCAATTCCAGGACTCTGGGATCATAACCTGAGCTGAAGGAGATGCCTAACTGACTGAGCCACCCAGGCACCCCAACAACTACTACTTCTTTCAAATTAACAGAATTATTCTTCTTATTATTAACAGAATCCTGTGCCAGGATGGCATTCTTTTACTCTAGGAGGATAAATCAGGCACATTGCAGAATGCACAAATCCCCCCAGTGTGTAGCCCCACTGCCCACTGTATTAGTAAGGCTTGGAGCCTGGTTGTCCTGCCTGGGTGCTTCCTTGCCCATCATCCCAGGTTTCTCATCCAGGGAGCAAGATCACATAAGGTGGCGATTCTAAAGCTAATTAGTGTCTACTATGGATATGGCATGTGGAAATCCATCCACCTCTCTGCACAGTGCCCTACACCCTGGCAAACACTTTACCAGTTTATAAATTTCCATTGGCTCAGTGTAGAAGCTATTGACATGCAATGCTTACTGATGGTATCCAGGGATGGTTTGCATGACTGTAGAAAGTAAATGGAATTTGACTGAAAAAATTTGGGAAGTAGTAAAGAAGAGTTTCTCCAAAGAGGGAGATGGAAGTAGATGATAATTTGAATGACATGAGAAAGTGTTTTCGTTGTATCAGGAGGACAAGCAAAACTAAGTTACATGTCTTGTCTCTCCAACAAAAGTGTTTTGAGGGACAAAGACTTTGTTTAATAGTATTGAGGTCCCCAGAACGTGATGAATATCATTGCAAATATAAATATCACTGCAAAATGGCAATTATTGGGCTAAGAGAGGAATTGTTGCCAATTTGGGTAAGCTCCCTGGGGACCCTGGCACTGGGCTCAGAGCTCAGGGTCTGGTGTACTTGGGAAACTTCTCTTAGGACACAAATCCTAGATCCTCCTCACTGTCCTTGAGATGCTTAGAAATGCCACAAGGAACTTAGAACTACCTCTTTCCTTAGACAGTCCCTAAGACAGAAACTAGCCATCAAGGGTCTCTTAAGGCCTGAACACCCCAATCCTTAGGGTGCTGGTGGATTTTAGAACGCTGCTAGAGTCCACTTAGGCAGTATAAGAGCTCCCTGTGGGTGGCCTTTTGGGATGGTAAGCCAAGTGGCTACTATTGCTCAACTGATCCCAGGGAAGGGAGACCCTCTTCTGTTGTTCCACTCCTTTGTGAACATTTTATTGAGGATAAAAAGAAATAGTTTGAGGCACATGAGAAAAATGGTAAAAATGAGCATCGAGATTAAGACTCATATTAATCGAGTGTTTAATCCAGTGATTTCCAACAATACTAGCATAATAGAGTCATTTGGTGTAATATTGTATTTCCTCCTGTTGAGGACTCTGAAGGAAGCTTTCTGTAAGCACAGTAGGGACTTGCCATCTAAAAACAGATGATTTAGGGGATCCCTGGGTGGCGCAGCAGTTTAGCGCCTGCCTTTGGCCCAGGGCGTGATCCTGGAAACCCGGGATCGAGTCCCACGTCGGGCTCCCGGTGCATGGAGCCTGTGTCTCTGCCTCTCTCTCTCTTTCTCTCTCTCACTGTGTGCCTATCATGAATAAATTAAAAAAAAAAAAAAAAAAAATTAAAAAAAAAATAAATAAATAAAAACAGATGATTTAATTGCTTTGCCCAATTTATGAAAGGGAAGAAAATTGGAGACTTACCTGAATTTCATTTCTGTTTTATCTTTTTGGATTTGAGAAGTGATAAAAACTCATTAATACTTTTTCTTTATTATTTTGGTTGAGGTAGAAGAGAGAGCTGATAAATAAGGATGTTTGCTGTAAATACTAAACTTTGATAACCCAAATTACAGAATATCACAAAGCTCCTATCACAAAGCTTAAAATCTTTTAATGTTAGAACCATATCTGCATTAAAACAGTCAATGGAAAAATGACAGGCCAATAAAAAAAACAATTTCTAGTACTTCTGGACCGTTTACCACCCAATTGCACTGTCTTTGGAATGTAGATAACTCCTATCTCATCTTTGGAAGGCATAAACTTTGCACAAATAATTTACTTTCTCCAAGCCCTGGTTTTACCCACTATAAAATGTGGATAATACTAAGGACCTCATAAAGTTGTATTAAAATTAAATGAGATAATATAAGTGTTGATATAAAGAGGCATTTATAGAATTTCTCCCTTGAAAATTGACATGTCTTTGAGAAATAATTCAATCTAAAGTCACACTAACGTTGCAGAAAAAATTGTTGCCATTGCGATTGTGTCCTGACCATGCTTAGGGCTTTGACCATTCTTACATATCTAGAATCCTACTGTAAGGCATTAGAGGAGTTTGTAACTTGATTCAGGGAAAACAGCTCTCAATCACCATAAAACCATGGGTGCTGGCATCCTTCCCATTCCAGAGGGTCCTCTGCCAGATTTCTTCCATTTTTTACCTTATTGTCCTAGGAAGCCCTCCCCTCCAGGGATTCATTTGGATTTATGAATGCATTTGAAATCCTCTAAGAACAGTTACAGAATCGTATAATATACTTCCTTTCCATTTGAGGAAAAGTGGTAGGCAGTGAGACAGGTCTTAAGGAGTTGAGGCTTACTTTACACAGCACTGGCTCAAAGTGCCAAGCCTGAGCCAACAGTGACATGAAAGACTGGCCCTTGTCCTTACTGCTAGCTCTCTAGCCAAGTCTGTGGGATTGAGTGTCCTCTCCATTTCTTCCTATACAAATGACCTGCATTCCGTTACTCCTGGGGATACTGTATAAAGTGTTAAAAAGGGAAGGGCAGGGATCAGGATAATGACAGTACAATGGCTGTGATGTAGTTTTGGAATGTAGATGAGGTTTGGTGAGGTGGGGTCTGGAGCCCACGACCAAGAAAGAATTCTTGAGATGTCTTTGGTGCAAAATGGTGGTTTTGTTAAAGCCTGGGGACAGGGGTGGCTAATTGTATACTTGGGAGTTGGGGGAGGGCAAGAAAAGGGAGGTTTTTCAAAAGGACTTTCATGTGCTAGAGAGGACTTACCAAGGTACTGGAGCCCTTGCCATTTCAAGTTAAGGTTGTTTTTCCCTCCAGCGAGGAGGAGGTGGCGAATCAACATTAAGACAGCTGGAGCTTCCTGGAAGAACATTATACTCTGCCTGCCTCAAGTATTTGTCAATGGGCTGCAGGTTATAAAGACATTTTATTTTATCTACATTTCCTTCTGGGAAGTTACGTTATTGATAAGAATGCTTTTTTCTTGTAAATCTCTAAGACATCTATCTGTAAATTGAGGGAGACTCATGTCTTGCTGGATTATAATCTTTATAAATTTTACCATTTGTTTTTCCTTCCCTTAGCTTTAGGGAAGCCAGGAGTGCCTGAGGAATGTCATACTTATCTCACTTGGGGTGAGGGAGGGGGTTGCGGGGTGTCAGCTAGTGCTTTGTTCGCAGCTTGCATTCTGCTCCCTCATCAGCTGGATTCAGGAAATGATGTTTTGCCACTCATTCATTCTATGAGTCCTTACTAAGTCCCTATTATGTCAAGTCCTGTGCGGAGGAATCAAAGATAAATGAACACTGACACATTCCCTGCACTGGAGGAGCTTACATCCAATGATGCAGTAGGTATGAGTCAAATATTCCCTTTGGATAATATATAGACTTGTGCTTTCTTTCTTTGCCATTGACCTAAAAGTCTTGCCAGCTTCTCATTTTGTGGGTCCCCAAGTAGTGAGGTTTCCATGTAGCTGTCCCATCCCCTGATAGAAGGAGCCTGAGAAACTATAGCAGCCTCCCCTTCTCCAGATTTCATCAGGAAAAAGAGAAGGCCTAAACGACATAAAATAAAAGACATTCTGACCACGGCTGCATGTGCTCATTTGTTCATGGATCAAATGAGCCTTGTTGATTCAGGTATTTCTGCCCAAACTATATGGCCCATTATCTGTCACTTGATTCAGTTCTAGTTCATTTGATTGTGACCTGCTGTCTGGTCTCTATTTTCAAGAAGTCATCTCAATGCACCATTGATCCTAAGCCTGTCTGCCCAAAGAGTCCCTGTGGCGACCTCACTATTAACCTTTGCAGGTCCTCCTGTGTTCACAGAGAAAACAGGTATTGGTATTCTAATCTGAGAGAATAGTCAGAGGCATATGGTACAAACTTTGAAGTTTTAACCAAACCAACATCAGTATCTTAGAGTTCTTTCTCAGGAGGCAGAATGTTTATCTGAATGGAATGGGCACAAAATCCATCCCCTGCCCACCACCAAAGGAAATGGCAAAATGTCTAGGATCCTAAATGGCATCAAATAATATAAACTCTTCTATTTTCGATTTAATACTATGGCATAGATATCTTTCCATGACAATACATAGAGCATTCCAGTGTTCACCCCTACCATGACTTCAGTACTCTCCTTTTCTCTTATTGATGAACAGTTAGTTTTTCTGTTTTTCACTTACAAGCATTACTGCAATGAATATTTTTGCACATGTATCATCTTTTTTAGAGAAGGGGATAGAGAGAGAGTGAAAGAGGGACAGAGAAGGAGAGAGACAGAGGTAGGGAGGAGGGGCAGAGGGAAAGGGAGAGAGAGATAGAATCTCAAGCAGGCTCCACACCCAGTGTAGAGCTGACCTGGGGCTCGATCTTGCAACCCTGAGATCACAACCTGAGCTAAAATCAAGAGGGGGATGCTTAACCGATTGAGCCATCCAGGTGCCCCTTGCAACATGTGTCTTTATGAGGGTGTGCAAATATTATAAAACTAACTTCTGGAAATGGAACTACTTACTGAAGTTATTCCAATGTGTCTGCCTACCTGTAGCAAATGAAAATGTTCATTTCCTCAGAAATTGTAAACCATCTCATTTATAAGCAAAATGTGATCTAATTGCTGCTTTACAACATTGAGAACCCAATATGCCAGAGATTTACATACACAGTTGGAATGGACTTAATTATTTTTCACAATAATCACGTGAGGTAAGAACTGCTAACTGATTTACAATTGAAAAACAAAATGTGAGATAGCTGTGTGCCCTTAGGTAAATAAGTTAAGCACTCTGTGCTTCCATTCCTCTAGTGGAAAAACGGAAGTGGTAGTATCGTGTTTATTACATAGATGTGATGGTCAGTTTTATTGGCCAACTTGGGTCCGGTTATACTCCCTAGTTACTCAATCAAACACTAATCTAGGTGTTGGTTGTGTTGCTAAAAGTCCCTCTCAGTTGGTTTTAATTAAGGGCGATTACCCCGGGTAGACTGAGTGGGCCTGGTATGCAATCAGTTGATTTGTTCTTATTGCCTCTGCCTCTCTGGTTGAACACAGTGGGGGTGTGTTAAAAACTAAAAGTACTGTATAGCTGAAAGGTATTTTATGGTGCCTGTGAGTAATGGGTGACCTGGTGCATTTACAGTTTAAATGTGCTGGGAGGACAGCAGAATAGAAAGAAATCTGAAAAGACTGGATGCCTGGATGTGGTTCTGCAGCTAGTAGGCTGTGTATCATTTTGAATAAGTGACACAATCTCTCTGTGGACCTTCATTTCCTTACTTATTTGACATAAAAGAAAGAAGTTACACCAAATGGTCTCTAAAGACTTTTTCAGGCTAAAAAGTCTACAATTATAAGTTTGTTTTATACAGGCAAGGAGGCTTTAAAATCATTTTATTGTTGGCTTTGAGGTATCATTTACAAACTAAAATCTGTCGATTTTAAGTGAACAGTTTTAAGAAATGAATCCAGTAGTGTAACCACCATATCACCCCACAGATTTCCCTTCCTGCTCCTTGCCATCCATCTACTCCCCTAAGCCCTGCACTGGACAATCACTGCTTTCTGCCATGATAGCTTTGCCTTTATTTGAATGTAATATAAATGGCTCATATAGTCCGTTTTCTTATGTGCTGGGTTCTTTCACTTAGCCCAATGTTTTTGAGATTCAGATCTTTGATTATTAGCATTTTTTGTTATAATTTCATACTGCTTATTTGTATTTCTTCTAAGATAGACTGTTTATGTCCCTGTCCATTTTCTATTGGGTCATTGATCTTTTCATAAATTTATAGAAGTACATTTTTAAAAACTCAGTGAATGATATGGAAGTTGACTTTATTTTTCTAAAGCTGCTTGAGAGTCTTCTCCTACCAAATGGACCACTTGGCCATACATGCTGTCATTCTTTCTCTGCCCCCCTGGAGGTGCCTCCTCCTTTCCAACTGCCAGCTTGCTGTGGAGATCCACATGTTGGCCTATTTCCTCACAGTGCCCAATTAGGAGGTGGGGCTTTGAGAGGAAAATGAGAAGAACTGCTTCTACCCCTGCTCCTTGGCACCCAACTGGGGGGGTGGTTTCCTAGCAGCAGAGGTATAGCCCTGGGCCTGCTCATTGTCCCTAAACCTGTACCCCAGCCCTGGGACTAGAGACCCTTCATGGCCAAAGCCTGGATTTGCTCAAACCTGCAGACAAGCTGCCTTGTAGTTCTGTTCACTGGGCTGTACCAAGGGGCGGGGGAAGGGACTGTTGCCCTCATCTCATTCTGCCTCATTATCTGCCATAAACACTCAGGAAACCTCTGGAGGGTGGGGCATTCTCTGAAGTGGCCACTTCCAAATCCTTAGTGAAAAGGAACCCCTGTGCAGATCTGTGGGCCTGCAGAAACAAAGAGGGTGATGGGAAACCTACTAGGCAAGGTCATCAGAGGCTGCCTGGATGCCACTCTGATCTCTCTCCTTTGTCAGGCTGCACTGTCCTACCAGGGTGCCAGGAAGGGCCCACATTTCCTGCTGCCCCACTTGGGGCAGCTAGAAGGTCAAGTCTTGATCATCTGCACTGGAACAGATGTGCACCTGGCTTCCCAGGGAGATCTTGTAGCTCACAGGAGTTAGGTTCCATTAGGTGACATCATGTGGCACCACTTCTGGTGCACTGCCAGGTAAGTGGAGTGTCCTGTTCCAGTCTCAGGGCTTAACCACCAGGAGCTCAGTCCTGGAGGAAAACAGATCTTATTTTCCTAACATCCCATTGGATGCACACTAAGGGCACAACCTGCTTGTCACCTGGGGTTACCCTGTCCTAATCTCCTAGGAAGCTTTGAGTGAGTTTCTCAGGTGCTAGTAGACTTTGTTGTTTGGTGTTTTTATCCTGCTTCTATCCTAGTACAAGATAGAATGAAAGAAAATATACAGCATCAAGGAATACTTTAAAATCAGAATGGTAACAATGGTGAAAAATAGTCTTGGTTCAACTCCAGTGCCCACTTCAAGTCTCTAATTAAAGCTATTAAGTAAAAACATTTGTATCACGGTTCTCCCCTGAAAATTTCAAGTGTGTTTTTGTTCCAGGGTTTTTTGTTTTGTTTTGTTTTTGTTTTTTTTAATAGAAGTCTTTGAAATTTCCATAGCTTAACCTACTGAATCTTCTTTGGAATCTTCAAATTCCTCAAATCTTTAGAGACTTGGTGGTCACTCCCTGGCCAGGGGCACTGTAAAAGGATTGTGGAGATTTCAGCTCAGAGTCAGCAAAAGCCATCCCAAACCTTTAGTGTGATTCTGGAACCTTTTTCAGGATCTTTCATGTGGGAAGACCATCTGCTCCATCCTCTGATGCAACACAAATAATCACGGTGAAGCTCAAGGTGAGTTTCCATGAGTTTATTCTTACCATGTGTGACCCAGGTACGCTAAGATTCATAGGTATGTTTGTGTTATGTTTCATATTCAAATGCACAGTTCCAGTAGTTTACTTTATAAGTTGGACTCTTTGTCTACCTTGTACTCTGTCAAGCATCAAGTACAGTGTCATCTCTGTGTGGCTGCTCTACAAATGCTAATTGGTCATGATCAGGATAATGATGTTGACAAATGACTTCATCAAACAGATGAATCATTTGATGGAAGAGGCCAGGTACAGGAGTTATGTAATGTTTCACCAAACAGGTAATGTTTCATACCTCAAAGCAACACAAAGCATTTTGCCTGTCAGTGTTACTATTTCCAGTCAGAGCCAAAGAGCCATCTTTGAAGAGAGTCGAACTTTTTTAATTTAAAGATTTATTTATTTTATTTTAGAGAGAGAAAAAGGGAGAGCACAAGTTGGGGGGAGGGGCAGGAGGAGAGAGAGAATCCTCAAGCAGCCTCCCTACTGAGCACCAGCCTGGGTGTGGCCTTGATCCCAGGACCCTGAGATCATGACTTGAGCTGAAATCAAGAATTGGATGCTGGGGATCCCTGGGTGGCTCAGCAGTTTAGCGCCTGCCTTTGGCCCAGAGTGAGATCCTGGAGTCCCGGGATCGAGTCCCGCGTCAGGCTCCTGGCATAGAGACTGCTTCTCTCTCTCTCTCTCTCTCTATGTCTATCATGAATAAATAAATAAAATCTTAAAAAAAAAAAAAAGAATTGGATGCTTAACTGACTGAGCCACCCAGTCACCCCGGGAAAGGTAGAATTTTTGAAAGATAGTAACTCTGTAAATAGACTCTTAGAGACATACAGTTTGTTTCCTTTGGTGAAGGCTACAACCAAAACCTGGCTCTCTCATGAGTTGGCAATCAAATAAACAAAAGCTGAAGCAAGAAGTTTGAATCAGCTATAAAAACAAACTAATTCATAAAAGTATTATCACTTCAATGGTATTGTTCTTACTCTCCTGTTGAAAGGTCTGGACCTTTTAAAATAAGGTAATGTGGCATAGACAAGTTTACAGAAAAGTTTTTGATTTACATAGGAGATTGCTGACATTCAACTATTTCTGACCTTCAAAATGTCAATTTCATGTAGTTCAACTTAATAAAAAAATTAAGAATTCTCTTAATTGGAATGTGTGGAATTGAATTGAATCGAATGTGTGGAATACTTGCTTCTTGGCAAATTCATAATTATTTTCAGTTGATCTTTCTTTATGGGTATAAGTGAGTCAAAAAAAAACACAGTATATGTTTTCCCAAAAAATTAAGTTTAATCTTAATTTTTAAACAAAATTAAGTCAAAACCTGAACTTAAATTTAAAACAAAAAGATTTAGCTAAATATTAGAATTTTGAACATAAGAGATTTTTTTTTTCTACAGAGGCCAAAATCTAATTCTTATATGTATTTCTTTGAACAATTAGATTCTTTGTCATTTTAGATCAGGTTGCAAATTTGTGGCCAAATCTGACTCATAGACAAGTAATATTCAGTCTGCATAATCATTAACACTTTTACAAATGTGAATAACATCATCATTCTCCAGTTATCAAAGCCCTTACAAACCTCTATTAGACTCCCTTTCAGAATTTATTTACATTTTCCTGCAGAGTCCTTCAAAACATTTCAATGTACTGCTCATCTTAGATGTCATTGAGGTTCCTGTGCTTTTGCTTCTCTGATGAAAACATTCTGAGTCAAGAAATCAAGGGGAAATGCTGTTCCCACCATAGATTCCACCTCATGGCCTGTCTTGTTCTGAATATGAGCAAAAGGAGAAGAAAATACCAGAAGATACTTACCTTCTCATAATGAAAGTGAGGCAAATTAAAATAAGCTATCTTTCTATTTTTAACCTCTTGGTTTTGCAAAAGTAAAAAGATTAATGATATTTAAGAGTGTGGAAAAATGGGAATTTGCTGGTATATTGATGAAATTTTGATCTCAGGATTGTGATATCGAGCCCCACATTGGGCTCTGTGCTGGGCATGAAGTTTGCTTGAGATTCTCTCTCTTCCTCTCCCTCTGCTCCTCCTCTCCTCGCCGCCCCTCCCCCCCATGCACACTGTCTCTCTCTCTCTGTGTCACTCTCAAAAAAAAAAAAGTTTAAAGCAATGAGATGTGGGGCACTTGGGTGGCTCAGTCAGTTAAGCAGCTGCCTTTGGCTCAGGTCGTGATCCCAGGGTCCTGAGATCAAGCCCCATGTTGGGCTCCCTGCTTCTCCCTCTCCTTCTGCCCCTCCTTCCTGCTTGTGCTCTCTCAAATAAATAAATAAATAAATACAAACTTAAAAAAAAAAGAATGAGATGTATCTGTGTGTAATAGAAAGGTGTCTATAGACATAGACAATAGAAAGGATATGATATAACTGAGTGCAAAAAGCAAACTTCAGAATACTTCATAATTTAATTCTATTAAAAACCAAAAAAGATAATGGTGTATGTGTATTTTGATAAACATATATAGGTATATGCATAAAGTCTAGAAGAGTGGTACTCGACTTTGCTCTGTCCTCCCAGGGGACATTTGGCAATGTCTACAAATGTTTTTGAATTTCATGACTGGGGAAGGGTGCTACTGACATCTATTAGGTAGAGGCTAGGGATGCTATTAAACACTTTACAGTGCATAGGACAGATCCTACAATAAAGAATTAACTGGCTCAAAATGTGGATAGTGCTGAAGTTGAGAAACACTGGTCCATGAGAATACGTAGCAAACTATTGCTAGTAATGATGGGGTGGGAGGTTAGGAGCTTCTTTTAATGTTATTTTGTATTTTGATGTAGTACATTTCTTTTTTTTCCAATGTATTCCTTTGAAATTAAAACAAATGAGAAAGAATTACAGTTGTAGGAAGGCCTTATTCATTTTCATTCACAATGATGGGCAGTCCACTTCCAACAGCTGGGAAAATAAGCAATAATTTAAAAATTGAGGCAAAGTAGCTATTTTGGACAAAGAAGTATATATCAGTAGAAAATGAATTTGCCCTCTCAGTATTTATTTTGCTCCATTTAGATGGACAGTTTCACATCTAAACAGCCAGTGCTTCCTTACCCTGGATTACTTCTATAAAGCCCTCCAGTGCTATCTGCTCACATGCTCTCTCCAAACACTACACAGGACTGAGAAATCTCACACACCCATGTATGGAGAGCTGCAGGCAACCTCAGGTCAATAGTCACCAGGAACAGAAGCCCCCGGCCCCTTAGCCCTTGTGTAAGTGTGACAGAATTATATCCTAGCCACGACTTCAGGTGGCTAAGTTGGTCAAATGCCAGAATTACAGCCTTACGAGAGGACAGAGGAACTGCTGAGCTGTGTCTGGACTCCTTCCCCATAAAAACTGTGAGATAAGGAATATATGCTGTTTTGAGCCACGAAGTTTGTGGTGATTTGTTATATAGCAATAGATAACTACTAAAGTTACTACTTTCTGGTATTTATTCTGTGTCAGACATTGTTTTAAGTGACTGGTGCAGATTACCTTAGAAAATATTCCCTAAAAGAACTGTAGTTAATAAGAATCATTATCGACCATTTTGTAGAAGAGGAAACTGGATTTTAGTGGTGAGACATGACTTGCGAAGGATCATATAACCACCTGGAAGGGGGTGGAGCAGGGAATAATAACCAAGTGAGGACAATAAGCAATTTGATTAGTTCAGAATTGACTGTCTCACCACAAAATGAAGTCCTGAAAGTCACCTATATACTTTTTTAAAGTATATTTAAAGGCATGATTTATATACCATAAATACCAATTTTCCATATACTTGGATGAGATTTGAAAATTTATACTTCTATGTACTCACCACCATCTATATTTAAAACTTTCCATCATCCCAACAGGTCCCCTGATTCCCTCCCTAGTCAATCCCCACGTCTACTCTCAGGCAACTGCTGATCTGTATTCTATCCCTCTAGATTAGATTGATCTGTCTGATAATTTTGTGTAACCATCGTCATAGAGTTGTACTCTCTTGTGTCTGCCTTCTTTTGCTTAACATAACCTTTTAAGATTTATCACTACAGTTATGTGTATTAGCTACTCCTTTGTATGGTTGTATATTTTATTCATTTTAGGAGGCTAGCATTATACTTTTAAAAATTTAATTAATTAACTTTAAATGCAATTAACCAATTTACTCCTTTAAAAAATATATTTTATTTATTTATTCATGAGAGACACACAGAGGGAGGCAGAGACATAGGCAGAGGGAGAAGCAGGCTCCCTGTGTAGAGCCTGATGTGGGACTTGATCCCAGGACCCCAGGATCACAACCTGGGCCAAAGGCAGACATTCAACCACTGAGCCACCCAGGTATCCCACATACTTAGTTTCAAACATAGTGTGCAATGATTTATCAGTTGCCTATAACACCCAGTTCTCATCCTATCACGTGCCCTCCTAGTACCCATCACCAAATTAATCCATCCTCCCATCCATTTCCCCTCCAGGAACCCTCAGTGTGTTTCCTATAGTTAAGAGTCTCTCATGGTTTTTCTCCTACTCTAAGGACTATCCATTCAGGTACAGTCCTTTACCCTATGATCCTCTGTGCTGGTTCTTATATTTTACATATGAGTGAAACGATATGATAATTGTCTTTCTCTGATTGACTTACTTTGCTCAGCATAATACCCTCCAGTTCTATCCACCTTGATGTAAATGATAAGTATTCTTAATTTCTGATGACTAATATTCCATTGTGTATATGTACTGCATCTTCTTTATCCATTCATCTGTCGAAGGACATCGTGGCTCATTCTATAGTTTGACTATTGTGGACACTGCTGCTGTGAACATTGGGGTGAAAGTGCTCCTTTGGATCACTACATTTGTATCTTTGGAGTAATTACCTAGTAATGAAATTGCTGGAACATAGGGTACCTCTATTTTTAACTTCTTGAGAAACCTCCACACAGTTTTCCAGAGTGGCTGCACCAGTTCACATTTTCACCAACAGTGCAAGAGGGTTCCCCCTTCTCCACATCCTCTCCAATGTTTGTTGTTTCGTGGCTTGTTAATTTTCACCATTCTTACTAGTGTGAGGTGGTATCTCATTGTGGTTTTGATTTGTATTTCCCTGATGGCAAGTGATACAGAGCATTTTCTCATGTGCTTGTTGGCCATGTCTATGTCTTCCTCTGTGAGATCTCTGTTCATGTCTTTTGCCCATTTCATGATTGGATTGTTTGTTTCTTGGGTGTTGAGTTTGATAAGTTCTTTATATATCTTAGATACTAGCCTTTCATCTGATATGTCATTTTCAAGTATCTTCTCCCATTCTACCCATAGGCTGCCTTTTTCTTTTGACTATTTCCTTCTCTGTGCAGAAGCTTTGAATTTTGATGAAGTCCTAATAGTTCATTTTTGCTTTTGTTTCCCTTCCCTTTAAAGATGTGTCTAGCCAGAAGTTGCTGTGGCTGAGGTCAAAGAGGTTTCTGCCTGTGTTCTCCTCTATGATTTTGATGGGTTCTTGTCTTACATTTAGATTTTTCATCCATTTTGAGTTTATCTTTGTGTATGGTATAAGAGAATGGTCTAGTTTCATTCTTCTGCACGTGGCTGTCCAATTTTCCCAACATCATTTATTGAAGAGACTGTCTTTTCTCCATTGGATGTTCTTTCCTGCTTTGTTGAAGATGAGCTGACCATGGAGTTGAGGGTGCATTTCTGGGTTCTCTATTCTCTTCCATCGTCCTATGTGTCTTTTTTTGTGCCAGTACCACACTGTCCTGATTATAGCTTATTAATAGAGCTTGAAGTCTGGCATTGTGATGCCCCTGGCATTGGTTTTCTTTTTCAACATTCATGGTCTTTTTTGCTTCCATACAAATGTTAGGATTATTTATTACAACTCTGTAAAAAATGTCAATGTATTTTGACAGGAATTGCACTGAATGTGTAGATTGCTCTGACATGTACATCTGTTAAAATGTTAGACATTCTCACAGTATTTCTTCTTCCAATCCATGAGGATGGAATGTTTTCCATCTCTTTACATCTTCCTCAATTTCTTTCAGAAGTGTTCTGTAGTTTTTATTTTATTTATTTATTTATTTATTTTTTTTTTTTTTTTAAAGATTTATTTATTTATTTATGATAGACAGAGAGAGAGAGAGAAAGAGGCAGAGACACAGGAGGAGGGAGAAACAGGCTCCATGCACTGGGAGCCCGACGTGGGACTCGATCCCGGGACTCCAGGATCGCGCCTTGGGCCAAAGGCAGGCGCTAAACCGCTGAGCCACCCAGAGATCCCCCTTCTGTAGTTTTTAGAGTACAGATCCTTGACCTCTTTGGTTAGGTTTATTCTTAGGTATCTTATGGGTTTTGCTGCAATTGTAAATGGGATTGATTCTTTAATTTCTCTTTCTTTTATTTATTTATTTAAAAAAAAATTTTTTTTATTTATTTATGATAGTCACAGAGAGAGAGAGAGGCAGAGACATAGGAGGAGGGAGAAGCAGGCTTCACGCACCGGGAGCCCGACGTGGGATTCGATCCCGGGCCTCCAGGATCGCCCCCCGTGCCAAAGGCAGGCGCTAAACCACTGCGCCACCCAGGGATCCCTTTAATTTCTCTTTCTTCAGTCTCATTGTCAGTGTATTGAAATGCCACTGATTTCTGTGCATTGATTTTATATCCTGCCATATTGCTGAATTGATGTATGAGTTCTAGCAATTTGGAGGTGGAGTATTTTGGCTTTTCCACATAAAGTATCATCTCATCTGCAACGAGGGAAAGTTTGACTTCTTTTCCAGTTTGAATGCCTTTTACTTATTTTGTTGTTGTTGTCTGATTGCTGAGGCTAGGACTTCTAGTACTATGTTGAATAACAGTGGTGAGAGTGGGCATCCCTATTGTGTTCCTGATCTTAGGGGAAAAGCACTCTATCATTCCCCATTGAGAATGATATTCACTGTGGGCTTTTGTAGATAGCTTTTAAGATATTGAGGTATATTACCTCTATCCATACACTGTGAAGAGTTTTAATCAAGAAAGGGTGCTATATTTTGTCAAAACCTTTTTTTTTTTTTTGCATCATTGAAAGCATCATATAGTTCTGTATTTTCTTTTATTAATGTGGTGTGTCACATTGTTTGATTTATGAATGTTGAACCACCTTTGCATCCCAGTAATAAATCCCACTTGGTCGTGGTGAATAATCCTTATAATGTGCTGTTGGATCCTATTGGCTAGCATCTTGGGGAGTATTTTGACATTCATGTTCATCAGGGATTTTGGTCTATACTTCTTTTTGATGGGGTCTTTGTCCGATGTTGGGATCAAGATAATGCTGGCCTCATAGAAAGAGTTTGGAAGTTTTTCTTCCATTTCTATATTTTGAAATAGCATCAGTAGAATAGGTATAGTTCTTCTTTAAATGTTTGTTAGAATTCCCCTGGGAAGCCATCTGGCTCTGGACACTTGTTTTTATTATTGCTTCAATTTCCTTGCTGCTATGGGTTTATTCAGATTTTCTATTTCTTCCTGTTTTAATTTTGGTAGTTTATAATTTTCCAGGAATTCATCCATTTCTTTCAGATTGCCTAATTTGTTGTCAACTAGTTGCTCATAATATGTTCTGATAGTTATTTGTATTTCATTAGTGTTGGTTGTGATCTCTCTTTTTTCATTCATGATTTTATTAATTTGGGTCTTTCTTTTTTTGATAAGTCTGGCTAGGGGTTAATTGATCTTATTAATTCTTTCAAGAACCAGCTCCTAGCTTTTGTTGATATGTTCTACTGTTTTTGTTTTTTTAGTTTCTATATCATTGATTCCTGCTCTAATCTTTATTATTTCTTTTCCTTCTTGGTTTAGGCTTTATTTGCTGATCTTTCTCCAGGTCCTTTAGGTATAAGATTAGCTTGTATAGTTGAGGTTCTTCTAATTTTTTGAGAGAAGCGTGTATTGAAATGTACTTCCCTCTTAGGACCACCTTTGCTGCATCCTAAAAGTTTTAAACAGTTGTATTTTCATTTCATTCATTTCTATGAATTTTAAGAATTCTTCTTTAATATCCTGGTTGACCCATTCATTTTTCAAGAAGATGCTCTTTAACCTCCAGTGTTTGAATTCCTTCCAAATTTCCTCTTGTGATTGAGTTCAATTTCAAGTTTCAGGCATTATGGTCTGAAAATATTCAGAGAATAATCCCAGTCTTTTGATATTGGCTGAGACCTGATTTGTGACCCAGTATGTGGTCTATTCTGAAGAAAATTCCATGTGCACTTGAGGCAAATATGTATTCTGTTGATTTTGGATGAAATGCTCTGTATATATCTGTGAAATACATCTGGTCATGGTCATTGTGTCATTCAAAGCCCTTGTTTCTTTGTTGATCTGCTGCTTAGATTATCTATCCATTGCTCTGAGTGAGAAGTTGAAGTCTCCTACTATTATTGTATTATCAATGTGTTTCTTTACTTTGGTTATTAATTGGCTGCTCCCTAATTAGGAGCATAAATATTTATAATGTTAGATATTCTTACTGGATAGACCCTTTAAGTATGATACAGTGTCCCTCTTCATCCCTTACTACAATCTTTGGCTTAAGATCTAATATTTCTGTGTTGTTTTTTTATTTTAAGATCTAATATTTCTGATATGAGGATTGGTACCCTGGCTTTCTATAGGGGTCCATTTGTGTGGTAACTCATTCTCCACCCCCCTAATTTTCAGTCTGAAGGTCTCTTTAGGTCTAAAATGAATCTCTTGTAGGCTTATTGATGGGTCTAGATTTTTATTCAATGTGATACCCTATGTCTTTTGATGGGAGCATTTGGCCTGTTTACATTCGAAATAACTATTGAAAGATATGAATTTGGTGCCATTGTATTACTTGTAAAGTCCCTGTTTCTGTAGATTGTCTTTGTTTCTTTCTGGTTTATGTTACTCTAGGGCTCTCTCTTCACTTACAGGGTTCCCCTTAATATCTTTTGCAGGGCTGGCTTGGTGGTGACATATTCTTTCAGTTTCTGTCTATCCTGGAAGCTCTTTATTTCTCCTTCCATTCTGAATGACAGCCTTGCTGGATAAAGTATTCTTGGCTGCATGTTTTTCTCATTTAGTACTCTGAATATATCATGCCAGCCCTTTCTGGCCTGCCAGGTCTCTGTGGAGAGGTCTGCTGCTATTCTGATGTTCCTATCCCTGTAAGTAAGCCACCTTTTGTCTCTAGCAGCTTTCAAGATTTTCTCTTTGTCTCCGACATTTGCAACGTTCACTATTATATGTCAGGTTGTTAATCTATTTTTATTGATTTTGGGAGGGGTCCTCTCTACCTCTTGGACATGAATGCCAGTTTCCTTCCCCAGATCAGGGAAGTTGTCAGTTATGCTTTGCTCAAATATACCTTCTGGCTCCCTTTTTCTTTCTTTGTCCTCAGGCACCACAGTAATTCTGATATATCTTCATTTTATGCCATCGCTAATTTCTCTAAGCCTCTCCTTTATGGTCCATTAGTTGTCTTTCTCTCTTTTCCTCAGCTTCATTCCTTTCCACGAACTTGTCTTCTCTGTCACTGACTCTCTCTTCTGCCTCATTTACCCTAGCTGTTAGACCATACAGTTTAGACTGCATCTCAGAGTATTTTTATTTTCAGCCTGATTAGATTTTATTTCTGCATTACAAGATTCTCTAGTTTCTTTTATGCTTTTTTTCAAGACCAGCTAGCAACTTTATATTTTTTATCCTTAGAGATAAAAGGGATTTTACTTATATCCATATCAATTAGATCTGTGGCAGAATATTACGTCTGGCTTTCCTTTTTTTGTTGCTTTTTCCTTCTAGTGATTTGCCCAGAAGAGAATGGATGAACGAGTAAGCACTATAAAAAATCTCAACCATGTCCCTAGAGAAATACACCCTAGAGAAATCCAAAGAGGTGAGAAACCAGAAAAGAAAAGATAGACAAAGAAAATAAAACAAGAAAAAAATAAACAAAAAAGGAGGAATGAAGAAAAAAATGTGGTTGGGGGAGAGAGAATTTAATCTAACAGAGTGAACAAAACAGGGTGATCCACTTGGTCCTGATCAAATTTTGGTCTGTGTCTTAGAAGACACTAAATTTTAAAATTATAAAGAGAGTAAAAATTATATAAATAAATAATAAATAAATAAATAAATAATAAAATAAATAAATAAATAACAAATAAAATTGAATAAAGTGAAAGGAAGGCAAAAATGAAGAATATATCTATAAAATGAAAATGTAAAAAATGAAAGTTAAAAAAGACTTAAAAACAAAGAGTTGATAAAATAAGAAAATGGTTGAGTCAGGGAAAAAGAAAAAAAATTGGAAAATTTTAAACTGAAAAATAAATGATTCATAAGAATAAAAACCTCGAGTTCTATATACTATTCTCCCCTAGCACTGGAGTTTTCCAATCCTGTTTGGTCTGTAAACTTTGGATTCACCTGTTGTTCCAGCGGTTCTTCTGGGGGAGGGACCTGCTGCCCTGATTCTCTGGTGTCTGTGCCTGGGTGGAATTGCACCACCCCTTGCCAGGGGGCTGAGCTCAGTTTAAGGTGTTTGCTGTGTAAGGCTTTTGTTTCCTGAAGGCTTTCTGTGCCTCTTGAGAGGGTGAATATATAAATGCCTGAACCTGATCTCTCCCCCAGTGCTGAAAGATTGAGGTATGTGCCACCCTTGCAGACTCCTATGGTGTATGTCCACTCTGATCTTTGGGTGGGGGGTGGGGGGGAGTGGAGCCATGCTGATTTGTTTACTTTGCAGGGCTCTGGTAGGGAAAGAGTTTGCCCAGTCATTCATGCACCTGCTCTGCCTTCCCTAAGGAAGGTGGAAGGTTGCTGTGTTCCAGTCATTTGCAAGGACCCAACAAGGAGACTTGTCACCCTATTGGACCATTGACTGAAGTGTATGACTAATGAGCTGAGAGCCCCTCCCAGGCTGGCTGACTTAAACTGTTTCCCTGCTCCAATAATGCTTGGGAACTCTGCAGGCTCAGGCACCCGTGTTCTTTCTGTGACTCCAGGGATCCTGAGACTTCACTGTTCCACCTGGGATTCTGCTCTGTTTCACCACTAAGCCCCTTTCAGGCAGGGATGTCTCTCACTGGAACAGATTCCTAAAGGTCCCAGTTTTGCCCACTTGAGCTATATCACTTTGCAGTAGCCAGCTCATAGAGGCCCCCTCACTGCTGTTTATCTTTGGATATATCCCTTCCATTTCTCTACTCTGCACTCCTACCTTGCAAAAAGTGGTCGCTTTTCTATTTGTAGAGTTCCAGCCATTCTTTTCTTACTCCTCAGGTTGCATTCATAGGTGTTCAGGATATATCTAGCTAAATTCAGAGGGCCAGATGAAATGAAGACCCCTCCTTTTCCTCCATCTTGCCTCCCCAGCATTATCTTAATAGCAAAACCAGACAAAGATATTCAAAGAAAACAAAACTAAAATCACCAAAATCACGCAATCACTGAATCAATTCACCAAAATTCCTTGTATATGGTAATCCTTAGTGGAATAATAGTAAATGGGACCCAGAAATACATAAAACGAATAATATATGCTGACCAAATGGGACTTATCTGAAGAATTCAAACCAAATAGGGCTTATCTGAAGAATTCAAACTTAAAAAAAAAAGAAGAAGAAGAATTCAAACTTAAGGGTACCTGGGTGGCTCAGTGGTTGAGCGTCTGCCTTTGGCTCAGGTCATGATCCTGGGGTCCTGGGATCGAGTCTCCCATCAGGCTCCCCACAGGGAGCCTGTTTCTCCCTTTGCCTGTGTCTCTGTCTCTCTCTCTGTGTCCCTCATAAATAAATAAATAAAATCTTAGAAAAATAGAAGAATTCAAATTTATCTGAAGAATTCAATATATACAGTATACTGAATGTACTGAATATACAGTATATATATATACTGAAAAATATGTATATATTGAATATATATACTGAATACGCAGTGTATATATATTTATATATATTATATATGTGGGAGAGCAAGACCTCAATGGGTAAAAGAAACAATAATAACATAGACATGCATAAATGACGACAGCTTTATGTGTATAGCAAAAGCCAATTATTTCTGCTATCCATTGGTACGGAAAACCGTACATACTGCAAATAGCAATGACAATGGATAAGATAGCCAGGCCTGCCAAGGTCGGTTCTCCCATCTCCTGCAACCCCCTAGTTAATGCTTCTCTGAGACCTGTGCAGATAGTCACGTATGCAGTTCCCTGCTGCCCTTACATGGTTGGTTTCTTGAGTTCTTTTTCCTTCCTTGTTTCCACATACTTTACATTCTATGATAAAACTGAGAGCCAGTCTGGACTCGGGGCTTCACCTCTGTACCTGCACTTCTTGGCGGTGTCTTACCATATGTAGCTCATTCAGGCCTCTCTTTGTTTCAAGCTATTGGACTCTGAGTAATCATTTTGTCTCTCATTGGAATGTGCCATGCAGTGTGTGTGTGTGTGTATATATATATAATTTTTTAGAGCAGTCTTAGGTTTACCACAAAATTGAGCAGAAGGTAGAAGGTATAAAGAGTTCTCATATAGCCCCCATCTCTACACACGCAAGCCTTCCCCACTATCAACATCCTGCACCACTGTGATGCATTCTTTATAATCCATAGATCTACATTGACACATCATTATCACCTTAAGTCCAGAGTTTACATTAGGGTTCACTCTTGGTGTTGTATATATTCTATGGGTTTTAAAAAAACTATGACATATATCTACCATTGTAGTACCATACACAATAGTTTTACTGCCTTAAAATTCCTCTTGTTCTACCTCCTCATTCCTCCTGAATCCCAACCCCTTGGCAACCACTGATCTTTTTGTCATTGCCATAGTTTTGTCTTTTCCAGAATGTCATATAGTTGGATTCATACACTTACCAGCCTTTTCAGATTGTTTCTTTTTTCACTTAGTAAAATAAATTGATGTTTCCTCCATGTCTTTCCATAGCTTGATAGCTCATTTCATTTTAGTGCTGAATAATATTCCAATGTCTGGATGGACCACAATTTTTTCATTTGCCTACTAAATAACATCTTGGTTGCTTCCAAGTTTGGGCAATTATGAATAAAACTGCCATAACTATCCATGTTCAGGCTTTTGTGTGGACATATTTTTAAATTATTGGGTAAATACCAAATACCTCAATTGCCAGTTTGAATGGTCAGAATATATTTAGTTTTGTCAGGAACTGCTAAAATGTCTTTAAAGTGGTTGCATTTTGTATTCCTTCCAGTGTAACCAAATCATTGATTTCACTCCTCAGTGAGTCAGAAACTGTGCCAGGTAGACTTGTCACACAAAGAAAATTATTTGTAGCAAATAAGGAGATTACGGGTAATGGCTTCCAAAGTCATGACTCCCCAAGCAAGGATGAATGGGTTCCTTTTACTTATGGTTAAGATGAGTATTTAGGTAGGGAAGCCCTGTCAATCCATGTACAGGTGGACATAAGGTCACACATGTGCCTTAAGGAAACAGGTCTATACACACTGCATGTTATGTAAATTAGGCTTGTGCTGCTCCTTGGGCTGAGATTTTAGTATTATAATGAGGCAAAGTAGTTGTCAATTATTCTTGAGGTCACTTCATCACCCATCTGCACAGATGCAAGTCAAGGCTTAAGTTCAAACTGGTTTGGGTGGTCTGGGCCAGCTGGAGGTCTTGTTAGGGCAGGTGCTATTGCTTGAGGGGGCGGTTTCACTTCTGCCTGAGTTAAGAGAAGCTGGAAATAAAAGCTTAAGGAAAAATATGGGACAAGCTTCAGTGAGTACCAGCAGGCAGGCATTAAGTCAGGTCTTGGGGTCTAGCTGGTGACACCAGCAATGAATGAGGGTTTCTGTTGATCCACATCTTTACCAGAATTTGATGGTGTTAATACTCTGGATTTTGGCCATTCTAATAGATGTGTACTGGTATCTCAATTTCGCTTTGATTTGCATTTCCCTAATGACATAAGATGTGGAGCATCTGTTTTTATGCTTACTTGCAATCTATCTTCTTTGGTGAGGTGTCAAGATATTTGGGCCATTTTTTAATTGAGTTGTTGGTTTTCTTATTGTTAAATTCTTTGTATGTTTTGGAAAACAGTCCTCTATCAGGTATATGTTTTAAAAATATTTTTTCCCAGTCTGTGGCTTATCTTCTTATTTTCCTGACAGTGTCTTTTGTAGAGGAGACATTTTTAATTATCATGAAATCCAGCTTATCAATTAGTTTCTTAAAAATGGATGTGCCTTTGGTGTTGTGTAAAAGGCTTTTTTTTTTTTTTTTTTTTAAAGAGGGAATGAGAGGGCGGAGGGCCAGAGGGAGAGAGAGAGAAAGAAAATTAAGTGGGCTCCCTGCCCACTGTGGAGCCTGACACGGGGGCTCTATCTCACAACCCCGAGATCATGACCTGAGCCAAAATCAAGAGTTGGATGGTTAATCAACTGACCCACCCAGGCGCCCCATAAAAGATCTTTTTAAACATAATTTTGACATCTGAACATATTGTCATGTTAACCTGACAAAATTTATTGAATTTCCTATCTCTAGATTATTTTCTAATTTTCTCTACTTACTATCACTGCCTTGAGAACTTCTTTTAAGCACTAGGTATTTTAAAATTGAGATATTCACATACCATAGTACAAGACATAGACACAGACATAGACAATTCAGTCTTTATTATATTCACAAAGGTATGGGACCAACACTACTATATAATTGCAGAACATTTTTATCCTCTCCTAAAGAAATGCAGTACCTATTAGCTGTCACACCTTATCCCACTTACTGACAACCACTAATCTATCTGTCTAAATAGGAGTTGCCTATTCTGAACATTTCATATAAATTAAATCATATAATATTTGGCCCTTTGTCTCTGGATTCTTAGAATAATGTTTTTAGGGCAGCCTGGGTGTCTTAGCAGTTTAGCGCCGCCTTCAGCTCAGGGTGTGATCCTGGAGACACAGGATCGAGTCCCCACATCGGGCTCCCTGCAAGGGGCCTGCTTCTCCCTCTGCCTGTGTCTCTGCCTCTCTCTGTGTCTCTCATGAATAAATACATAAAATTAAAAAAAAAAAGAATGTTTTAATGATCCACTTTGGTTTAATTTTTGTGTAACATGAGGTATGTGCTCTAATTTTTGCCTATTAGAGTCTGAAACAAGGAAGGCACCATGAAAAGAGATAATTTATAAATGTAGATACACTTATAGAATTTTAAAATGCTGTTTTTAGTTACTAATGAGCTCCTGTAAAATCAGACCTTTGATAGAGACTGATAGTTTTCTGGCTGCTGCACATATTTTTGAATGGATCAGTTTGGTTCTAGGAAAACAAGATGACCAGGGTTTCAGAAAGCCTTGGCTTGTTACTGGGACTTAAAACACCTGCTGCTGGTGCATGGGGTGTTTGTTTTGCTACCAGCAGAACAAATGCTGCTGTTTTTTTCCTGGAATTTAACTCACAGATCCTAATTGCCTGAACCTGATTGTAAGCTAAAACCTGAAACTCTCTGCTGGGGGCTGCTTCAGCCTCAGCACAAACTGTGCTAGGCTAAAAGCAGACATCACTTAGCCTGGGGTATCACTGCAGATTCAGAGCACCCCTGCATGGGGCTACAGGCTGAAAACATCATGGACACTGTCTGAGCTGCTTGGGTCACATGCAAATGTACACAGGAAAGAGATTGTTCTCTACTAGGACCATCTGGAATCAGGCTGCTGATTAGCTCTATATTTCTAACACAAAACTAATTGCATTCTAACCTGTGATTTCTGCTAAGAACTATGTACACTGGGGGTTATTCTGTATGTTAGTAAATTGAACACCAATAAAAAATAAATTAAAAAAAAAAAGAACTATGTACAAGTAGGGAAGGACATATTGAAAGGACTGTGAACTTTCTGCCCACTCCTAGCAGAATGGACTCTTGACCCCCTCTCGGGGGTGGCTCACTGTTGTTGATGATTATATTTGGCTTTTCAGATTAGCTGCAGTTTGCATCTGATCATTAAGTAAGCTTTATTTAGTAAAGCAAAATGATCATGAAGTGCAGCTGTTCCTCATAAGGGATTAATTTTTTTCTAGGTGCTCACTGAATAAAATATCAGGGTGGGAGGGGTGGGAGTTTATGAAAAGCCATTTTAAAATTTTTAAAAATTCAAGATTTTCTCATGGATTCCTGAATATGCCAATTCTCTCTATTTGAGTTGTTTAAACATATTTTTTTCCTGTGAAAATACATTTATTCCCCTTGCATACAACCCTTCCTGATGAAATGTTTGCATAAGAGTAGGGAAAGATTAAAAAACATAAAGTCATGATTGTTGAAAAGGACACATTGATTTTGCAACAATGAGAAAAACAAAACCCCAGTAGGCATGGGAGTGGGGGGCAGCATTATAACCTTTGTTTTTCAAAACTGTTCCTGGAAACTTTCCCCTCTGGAAGGAAACTCCCTGTGCTGCCTTTCGAAACTGCTGAGAATGCTCTGATTCAGACAGCTGATGGTAGATCACACCTGATAGTGCTGGCAATGGGACAGATTGGGTGGCCCTAGCTCTTGCGCTTTTTATGCAAAACACAGTCAAAGGATGGGTGAACTGATGTCATAGCTAAACAAAACTGGAACTGCCTTCATGCAGTCCCTCTAAAACCAAGGACCCAACTAAAGTTTTCCAATTAAACTGAAAATCCTGGGGCTGGAGGGCCCAGTGGGGGTCCACTGGATGTTCTGTTAACCTGGGGACCTACTGTGTGTCCTACTTAGGGTGCACTAACAGTTGAAATATGCCCTCAGAGGTTGTACTTATTTTGTATGGCCCCTGATCATTATGACACTATCTCAGCTAGGCAGCATTTACGTAGCTTCAATCTACGGCCAGGTGATTCTGTGCCTGAATTGATGCCTTAGGTCACATAAAAAAGATTCGTACAAAAACTTGAGGAGGAAGCCTCCTCACTTTCTAATAAAGAGTTTGTAATTAATGGGATTTGTGTTAAATCTCAAGGGGCATAACTGAGATTAATAACAATACTGATCTCATCCTCCTGCGTGGAGTCCTACTGATAAAGACAGTTTGGCTAAGGGCCAAGGGATGGACTTTGCTGAAGAAAATTATATCAGGCCTGGGACATCATCTTTAGAAAGATCTGCTTGCAGGCAGCCTGAGTGGCTCACTGAGGAAAGACAGTGTCTTTTGCTGTAAAAAACAGTAATTATGGAATATAACAATTTCTGGGTCCTGTGAGTCCTTCAAGTGAATCATTGAATCATCAAGCTGGGGTTTATCTTGGAAATCTGACACAGAGGTCTTGTTCTAAACCTGTGTTTTTTGGTTGGTTTGTTTTCTGAGAAATATATGAAATTCTGTGATGTATGCAGGTCATTAAAAAAAAAAAAACACCTTTCAATAATATCTCCCTTTAGTGATCTTATAAATACCAGAAGAGAATATTTTTATCTTTCCAAAATTAAGATGTCGGCAAGGCCACAGCTCTAGGGGAGAATCCTTCCTAGCTCTTCTAGCTTCTGGCATTTGCAGGTAATCATTGGCGCTCACTGGCTTCTAGATCCACCACTCTAGTCACATGGCCATCATATCCCTGCATGTCTTCATATTGTCTTTCCTCTGTGCATGTCTGTCTCTGTGTCCTAATTTCATCTTCTTATAAGGACATCAGACATACTGGATAAGGGCCCATCATTTTAACTTGATTATCTGTGTAAAGATCCTTTTTCCAAATATGGTCACTTTTTGAGGTACTGGACTGAAGTTAGGACTTCAACATATCTTTTGTGGGGGACCACAATTCAACTCATAAGAAGCTCCTAAATCCATCCTTATTAGAAACCCACAGAAAAAGCCTCACTCGTCTGATTTTTTCCTAATATGGCTGCTGTAATTTCTAGGAACATGCCAGTGGCAATATTCTCTTTTGGAGTTAAATATGTTCTAGGTGACTTAGGTTGGAATGTAGTTTTAGAGTGTGAGCTGGGGGCTTTTCATTTGCACAACCTGCCTTTTGAGCAGTGACTATGAACTATCTCAACTCATTAAAAGTTGTACTTAGGAGGAATGTCTGGCTGGCTCAGTCAGTAGAGCATGCGACTCTTGATCTTGGGGTAGTGATTCAAGTCCCAACGTTGGGGAAAGAGATTACTTTATAAATAAAAATTTAAAAAACTGTTGTACCTATAAAAAACTGTTGTTACCTATAGGCAACTTCATGTTCTGGTTATTATATTTTGGCATATTGGGTTAAAGTTTGAGAAGACTGGGTGAAGGAAAAGTACACATGGCTAGTGAAGGTGAGTGGGAACTGAATCTTTAATGTAAAGCTGGGATGTTTCCCAATCAGGTCATCCTGACTTTACTTTCATTTACAAGAAAATGAAGAGATATCTCACAAATTATTTTGAACAAGTGGTAATCTAGAATTGGCTGTCTTGAAAGGTAAGTAGAAACTAATAAACCACTTCCAGACAAGAATGAAAAGTAGAGTGAAAGGCACAGCCAAACATGTACAGTTGGAAGAGCTGTGAGATGGGCAAACAAAATTGTTAGACAATTATATTTTTGTCATCCAAAATATGGTCTTGGATTTGAGCATAACAGATGGAAGCAACTGCATTCAGCCCCGCACATAAACATGAAGCAACAACCTGTCAGAATTCAGCTTCATGGAATAATATCAGAAATTCACTGCATGGCATGAAAGGAAGTTTAGATCTACTTCTCATTTACTTTTTATTCTCATTGCCTGTGTCCTACCACCAATTTATACAATTCTACTGAGCACTGTACCCTATTTTCTAAGCACTCTGCATTTCCCTCCTCTGAACAGTTGCTTATCCTCTCTTCTGTTCACTTCTTTACCCTTTAGTCTCTTTTAAAATGAACCACAACACAATATAGAACAGAATAAATGCTGAAAATAGAACTAAGATGTGTTTATGGAAAATCAATGAAGAAAGGATTAAAGTCAGTAATGAGGGGATCCCTGGATGGCGCAGCGGTTTGGCGCCTGCCTTTGGCCCAGGGCGCGATCCTGGAGACCTGGGATCGAATCCCACATCGGGCTCCCGGTGCATGGAGCCTGCTTCTCCCTCTGCCTGTGTCTCTGCCTCTCTCTCTCTCTCTCTCTCTCTGTGTGACTATCATAAAAAAAAAAAAAAAAAAATTAAAAAAAAAAATTAAAGTCAGTAATGAGGAATTAAAGATATATTCCATAAGTAGGTAATAATATAAAATAAACCTTTGCATATCTAAGCAGGATCATACAGGTCCACTCTAGCTGAAAGACAGAAATCTGGCAGTGGAACTGATTGAACATTGACTCTATGCAGGAATCGTTCTGGATGCTTGCTACATGCCATCTTGCTTAACCTCTCAACAACCATTCAAAGTAGTCATCATTCACAGATGATATAAGATAAACCCAAAGCTCAATAGTTTTCATGCAAGTACAGCTGATGCCATAATTATAACTTTAACCTTTCTACCCCCAAAGTCCATGTTTCTACCCCTGTAATCCCAAAGCACTTACCATGATGCAAAATTAAGGTTAAATTTGGCAAATGCTGAATATCTGAGTGCATCTGGTGTGTGAAGCACTTGAGGCTCAGTTAAGTGACTCTTGATTTTGGCTCCAGTCATGATCTCAGGGTTGTGAGATCAAGCCCCACCTCAGGCTCTGCACTGGTTGTGGAGCCTGCTTATGATCCTCTCTCTCACCCTCTGTCACACACCCCATCCCATCACGCACACAAGCACATGTGTGCAGCAGTCCATGCAGCAGGTAACAAGGCCCTTGACAAGGTGTAAGTAATGGTAACAGAAGGCAATAGGGTAAGAAAACCATATGGGATTAAACCTGGAATCATGTTAGATGTAGATGTTTAGGGAGAATCAAAGACAAGTGTGATATTTTAAGCCCAATAGTGCTGTCATTAATAAAAATATATAATTTCCTCTAAAACCCAAACCAAAACAATAAAAAAACAAAAAGCAGGTTTTGAACAGCAGTTCTAAAAGAAGCTGGAAAATTGTCATCTAATTGCTGGCCCTAGCCTTAACATGATGATGTCTTCAATTATAGTGAGGGCCACAGGCTGAGAACGGGCACCATAACCAGAGGCAGGACTAAGACCTGAGATGTGGGTTGCGGGTCATAAGATGAAGTCTTATGCCTTGCTTGAGATGGCTATGTGCTGAGGCCCAATTCCCTGCTGTGGCCCACAAGGAGAGTGGATATTCCCAGTGTCCATCTCAGGGGAGTAAATTCAGGAAAGGAAACTGTGGTTTATCAGGTGGATCTATAAACAGGTTGATACAGTTTTCTCTCTAGGACATTCTGCTCTGGTCCTGGATCTCTGAGGTTGACTGCTGGGGAGGGATATGTCTTTCTATAGTCTTCAGTAGCAAATGCTAAGATGGTAATACTGTGTAGAGCGTAAATAGGGGTTCAAATGAATTTGGGTGGCAGGCTCTGGAGAGCCCTCCATGTCCTGAAACTGTCTTTCCTCTTTTTTTTTTTTTATGCTTTCTGTGCATTTTCATGTTTAATATATCCTTCAGTTGTTAAAATTATACTTTGCATATTTCAGCATTTTATTGGATTCTTTACAGTAAAGACCTAAAAATGGCACTTCTCATATGAGTCTACTAGAATATATGTGTGAATAAATATTCTCTTTCTGGGGGATCTCTGGGTGGCTCAGCAGTTTAGTGCCTGCCTTTGGCCCAGGGCGTGATCCTGGAGTCCTGAGATCGAGTTTCACATCGGGCTTCCTGCATGGAGCCTGCTTCTCCCTCTGCCTGTGTCTCTGCCTCTCTCTCTCTCTCTGTCTCTCTCATGAATAAATAAAATCTTAAATAAATATATTCTCTTTCTGTAGTCCAACTCAGAAGCTTTTATATATTTTATTTCAGGAATTGATAACCTGATTTATGTTCTTCTTCCTTTGAACATAATAGTAGATCAGACTGGCTATATAAACAAATATGTGATTTTCCTTAAAATACCAGTTTCTTTAGGAAGTTAGACCTCCAGGATATGAAAGTGTCCTTAAGAAGAAGTTTATTGGCTTTTTTTTATGTTTGTAAAGGCAAAATAAGGGGCTGACACATAGATGGTCCCTAGTAAAGCCTTCTCTATTCTAAAACAGACTTGGGAGAAAGGATTGGTGTGGTCCTTGGAATTAAGGCTTGAATACATGAAGTTGTTTGTTCTATCTTTCCTGATGTTCTTTATTATTTGAAGCATAATTTCAGCACCAATATCTGAAGCTTCTCTATATACACTTAGCATTTTTACTTCCCAGAAGACAGGAGGATACTGCTGCTACTGGGGAGAGAGATGCCCTTCCCAGCTGATGTGGTTAGGTCACCTCAGAAACAGTCACTCTATGTGGTAGAGTTGCCTTCATAGAATAAACACTTCGAACACAATTTTGTTATTTTACTGACTTTTGATCAAGAAACTGCTTGTCAAATACAACATTTTATGTTAACTATACTTCAATAGAAAAGAAAAAGAGGGATCCCTGGGTGGCACAGCGGTTTGGCACCTGCCTTTGGCCCAGGGCGCGATCCTGGAGACCCGAGATCGAATCCCACATCGGGCTCCCGGTGCATGGGGCCTGCTTCTCCCTCTGCCTGTGTCTCTGCCTCTCTCTCTCTCTCTCTGTGACTATCATAAATAAATAAAAAAAATTAAAAAAAAAAAAAAAGAAAAGAAAAAGAAAGAAAGTAACTGCCTGTGGAATGTGCCGGTGAAACAGTACATGAGAATTAAGATATCTAAAATCTAGAGATCACAATAACACAAGATTTTAGATTTTGAAATTTCACTGTCGGGCAGCCCGGGTGGCTCAGCGGTTTAGCGCCACCTTCAGCCCAGGGCATGATCCTGGAGACACGGGATCGAGTCCCACGTCGGGCTCCCTGCGTGGAGCCTGCTTCTCCCTCTGCCTGTGTCTCTGCCTCTCTCTCTCTCTCTCTCTCTCTCTCACACATGAATAAATAAATAAAATCTTAAAAAAAAATAAAATTCCTCTGTCATCAGAAAAGTTTCTAAGACTTCAGTCTTTGAGAATTTTTTGAGACTTCTGTGACCCATAATATGGACTGTCTGTAAATGTTATATCTACATTTGAAACACTGGTCAGGTCAAGTCCCCTGAAAATATTTTAAAAATCTTTGATAGCCTGATAGATTTTTTATTTCATTGGTCTATTCATTACTGAGAGTGAAGCGTTTTTTTAGTCCGGGTTCTCAAGAGAAACAAGATGTATAGACATTTATTTTAAGAAATTGGGACATGTGATTAGGAACTGGCAAGTCTGAAATTTGTACAGCTGGCTGGTAGGTTGGAAATTCTGACAGGAGTGAAGGTTCAGTCAAGTCTGAAGACAGTCTTAACTGAACGAAGTCTACATAGAGTAAGGCAGACAATCTGTTTTACTCCTAGTGTACTGATTTAAATGTCAATCACATCTAGGAAATACCATCCCAGCAACTTTTAGAGGTATGACCAAGCAACTGGACACCATAACCTAGGTGAATCAATACATAAAATTAACCATCACTGTTCATTCCTTGTCAACTTGGTACCCATACACATTCCCTTAAACTATACTTAATCACCAAATAAAGACAACAAGTTCATGATTCCTCTTAACATGATATAACTGTCCTATGTGCAACTGAAAATGGACTAACCATTTTAAGGGATAGTACTTGTCCACAGAGGATGGCAGGGTTTCGCTCAAAAATCTTAAGGGTCTGCATTGTGGTTCACCTTGAGGACTTGCCAAAGGCTCTAAACAGCATCTCTAATCTGCCAGTAACGCTGCAAGCACCATTGGATCATATGACCCAAGTATCAGAGTAGCTTGCATAGCAGCTTGGAGCTGGTGTAGAGCCTTCTTTGGTTCTGGGCCCTACTCAAAACTAGCAACTTTTTCAGTTATTTGTTAAATGGACTGGAATAGCACACACAAATGAGGAGCATATTGCCTCCAAAATCCAAAGAAGCCCAGAAGGGGCTATACCTTGTTTTTGCTTGCAGGTAAGGCCAGATGTGGTGACTGATTTTTTTCACCTTGGAAGGGATATCATTAGGCCTCTAGAAACTTTAATGAGGTAGAATGCCCCTCTCTTTCTCTTTTTCCCCCACTATGCTTGTTTGTTTTGTTTTGTAAATTCCACATGAGTGACATACTTCACTTAGCATAATACCCTCCATCCATATCATTGCAAATGGAAAGACTTTGTTCTTTTTTTATGGCTGAGTAATGTTCCATGATCTATCGATCTATCAATCAATCTGTCATCTATCATCTCATATCTTCTTTATCCATTCATCAGTTGCTGGACACTGGCTGTTTCCTAGTTTAGCTATTGTAGATAATGCTGCTATAAACATTGAAGTGCATGTATTCCTTTGAATTAGTATTTTTGTATTCTTTTTTCTTTTTAAAGATTTTATTTATTCACGAGAGACACAGAAAGAGAGGCAGAGACACAGGCAGAGAGAGAAGCAGACTCCCTGCAGAGATCCCAATGTGGGACTTGATCCTAGGACCCTGGGATCACGCCCTGAGCTGAAGGCAAATGCTCAACCATTGAGCCACGCAGGCGTCTCGTATTTTTGTATTAAATAAACACCTAGTAGTGCAATTGCTGGATCATAGGGAGTTCTATTACTAGCTTTTTGAAGAAACCTCATACTGTTTTCCAGGGTGGCTGCACCAGATTGCATTTCCACTAATGGTGCTGGAGGGTTCCCCTTTCTCCATATCCTCCCCAATACCTGTTTCTTGTGTTGTTGATTTTAGCCATTCTGACAGGCCTGAGGCGATAACTCATTGTAGTTTTGATTTGTATTTTCCAGATGCTGCGTGATGTTGAGCATCTTTTCACGTGCCTGTTGGCCATCTGGATGTCTTCTTTGGATAAATGTTTATTCGTGTCTTCTGTCCATTTTTAAACTGGATTCTCTGGTTTTAGGGTGTTGAGTTTTATAAGTTCTTTATATATTTTGGATACTAACCCTTTATCAGATATGACCTTTACAAATATCTTCTCCCATTCCATAGTTTGCCCTTTAGTTTTGTTGTGCAGAAGCTTTCTATTTTGATTTTTTCAGTAGTTTTTTTTTTTTTTTTTTTGCTTTTTTCCCCTTTGCCTCTGGAGACAATGAAGAAAAAAGTTGCTACAGCTTATGTCAGAGAAATTACTGCCTATGTTCTCTTCTAGGATTTTTATGGTTTCAGGTCTCACATTTAGGTCTTTAATCTCCTTTGAATTTACTTTTGAGTATAATGTAAGAAAGTGGTACAATTTCATTCTTTTGCATGTTGCTGTCCAGTTTTCCCAACACTACTTGTTGAAGAGACTGTCTTTATATCATTGGATATTCTTTCCTGCTTTGTGAAGATTAATTGACCATATAGCTGTGAGTTCATTTATAGGTTCTCTATTCTGTTCTTATGTCTATCTATGTGACTATCTTTGTGCCAGCACCATTCTGTCTTGATCACTACAGCTCTATAATATAACTAGAAGTCTGGAACTGTGATGCCTCCAGCTTTGCTCTTCTTTTTCAAAATTGCTTTGGCTATTTGGGGTCTTTTGTGGTTATATACACATTTTAGGATTGTTCATTCTGGCTCCATGAAAAATGCAGTTGGAATTTTTTTTTTTTTTTTTTAGATAGAGAGTGCAAGTGGGGGGAGGGGCAGAGGGAGAGAGAGAGAAAGAGAGAGAATATTAACTAGGCTCTGCTCCCAACGTGGAGCCTGGCATGGGGCTCAGTCTCACAACGTGGAGATCATGACCTGAGCCAAAATCAAGAGTCGAATGTTGAACCAACTAAGCCACACAGGCACACCAATGCTGTTGGTATTTTGGTAGGTAATTGCATTGAATGTGTAGATTACTTTGGGTAGTATAGACATTTCAACAATATTTGTTCAATTGAGCATGGAATGTCCTTCTGTTTCTTTCTGTCAGTTTGAATTTCTTTCATCAGTGTTTTATTGTTTTCAGAGTACAGGTCTTTCACCTCTTTGATTAGGTTTATTCCTAAGTATCTTATTATTTTTGGTGCAATTTTAAGTGGGATTGTTTTCTTAATTTCTCTTTTTGCTGTTTCATTATTGGCATATAGAAATGTAACAGAGAGAAAAAAAAAAAAAGAAATGTAACAGAGGGGTGCCTGAGTGGCTCAGCAGCTGCGAGTCTGCCTTCAGCTCAGGGTGAGAATCTGCAGTCCCAGAATTGATTCCCATATTGGGCTCCCACCATGGAGCCTGCTTCTCCCTCTGCCTGTGTCTCTGCCTCTCTCTCTGTGTCTCTCATGAATACACAAATAAAATACTTTAAAAAAATGCAACAGATTTCTGCATGCTTTTTTTTTTAAATATCCTGTGGCTTTACTGAATTGGTTTATCAGTTCTAGCAGGTTTTTAGTAGAGTCTTTGGGGTTTTCTACATATAATAAGTATCATGTCATCTGCAAATATTGAAACTTCTTCCTTACCTATTTGGATGACTTTCATTTCTTTTTGTTGTCTCATTGCTGAGGCTAGGACTTCCAGTACTATGTTGAACAACTGTAGTGTGAGTAGGCATCCCTATTGTTTTCCCAACCTTAGGGGAAAAGCTTTCAGTTTTTCCCATTGAGGCTGATATTAGTTGTGGAGTTTTCATAGATGGCTTATATTATATTGAGGTATGTTCCGTCTAAACCTAGTTTGCTGAGGTTTTTTTTGTCATGAATGGATGTTACCCTTTCTCAAAAACATATCTATTGAAATGATCTATTGAAATGATCATATCATTCTAATCTTTTCTCTTACTGGTGAGAATCAATATCAAGATATTGATTTGTCAATAATGAACCACCCTTTCAACCCAGGAATACATCCACTTGATTGTGGCAAATGATTCCTTTAAAAAAAAAAAGATTTTAATTATTTATTTATTTATTTTAGAGTGAGAGTGTGAGTGGGGGAGGAGCAGTAGGGGAAGGAGAGGAAGAGGGAGAGAATCTGTAGTAGACTCCACACTGAGGAAGAGGGAGAGAATCCGTATGCAGCCCAAAGTGGGGCTTGATACCAGGACCCTGAGATGGTAACCTAGGCTGAAACCAAGAATGGCTCATTTAACTGACTGAGCTAGCCAGGCGTCATAGTGAATGGTTCTTTTAATGTATTGTTGGATTCAGTTTGCTAGTATTTTGTTGAGGATATTTCATCCATGTTCTTCAGAGATACTGGCTTGTAGTTCTCTTTTTAAATTTTTATTTATTTATTAAAAAAAATTTTTTATTGGAGTTCAATTTGCCAACATACAGCATAACACCCAGTGCTCATCCCATCAAGTATGCCCCTCAGTGCCCATAACCCAGTCACCCCAACCTCCCGCCCACCTCCCTTTCCACCACCCCTTGTTCGTTTCCCAGAGTTAGGAGACTCTCATGTTCTGTCTCCCTTTCTGATATTTCCCACTCATTTTTTCTCCTTTCCCCTTTATTCCCTTTCACTATTTTTTATATTCCCCAAATGAATGAGACCATATAATGTTTGTCCTTCTCCGATTGACTTGCTTCACTTAGCATAATACCCTCCAGTTCCAACCACATCAAAGCAAATGGTGGAGGGGGAGGGGCAAGATGGCAGAAGAGTAGGGTCCCCAAATCACCTGTCTCCACCAAATTACCTAGAAAACCTTCAAATTATCCTGAAAATCTATGAATTCGGCCTGAGAATTAAAGAGAGAACACCTGGAATGCTACAGTGAGTAGAGTTCGTGCTTCTATCAAGGTAGGAAGACAGGAAAAAAGAAATAAAGAAACAAAGGCATCCAAGGGGGGGGGGGCCGCGAGGAGCCGGGCTGAGGCCGGGGCGAGTGTCCCCAGGACAGGAGAGCCCCGTCCCGGAGGAGCAGGAGCTGCACCGACCTTCCCGGGCGGAAAGGGGCTCACAGGGAGTTCAGGGAGTTGGAGCAGGACCCCAGGAGGGCGGGGGTGCCCTCGGGCTCCCTGGGACAGTTACAGAGGAGTGCGCCCCAGGAGAGTGCGCCGAGCTCCCTAAGGGCTGCAGCGCACATGGCGGGATCCGGAGCAGCTCGGAGGGGCTCGGGCGGAGGAAGAAGCTCCGTGCGGAGGGGGCTGTGCGGGTCCAGGAGCAGCTTGGGGGGCTCGGGCGGCGGCTCCGCGGAGGGGGCTGCGCGGCCCGGGAGCGCGAATCCAACAGCGCAGGCCCCGGAGCACAGGGCGCCGGGACACAGCCCAGGATCCGGCCTCCCCCGGGACAGGCAGAGGCCGGGAGGGCCCAGGACAGCGAGGACGCTCCTGCCCCAGCTGAGCAGATCAGCGGCCCCGCCCCGGTGCCTCCAGGCCCTGCAGACGGAGTTCCTGCCGGAGCTGAATCCAGGTTTCCAGAGCTGGCCCCGCCACTGGGGCTGTTGCTCCTGGGGCCTCACCGGGTAAACAACCCCCACTGAGCCCTGCACCAGGCAGGGGCACAGCAGCTCCCCCAAGTGCTAACACCTGAAAATCAGCACAACAGGCCCCTCCCCCAGAACACCAGCTAGACGGACAATTTCCAGAGGAGGCCAAGGGACTTAAAGTACACAGAATCAGAAGATACTCCCCTGTGGTTCTTTTTTTCTTTCTTTCTTTTTTTTTTTTTTGTTTTGTTTTGCTTTTTGATTTGTTTCCTTCCCCCACCCCATTTTTTTCCTTTCTTTTTCTTCCTCTTTTTCTTCTTTTTTCTCCGTTTTTTTCTTCCTTTTTTTCCCCTCTTTCTCTTTTCTTTCCTTCTTTCTCTCCTCTCTTTTTCTCCTTTTCCCAATACAACTTGCTTTTGGCCACTCTGCACTGAGCAAAATGACTAGAAGGAAAACTTCACCTCAAAAGAAAGAATCAGAAACAGTCCTCTCTTCCACAGAGTTACAAAATCTGGATTACAATTCAATGTCAGAAAGCCAATTCAGAAGCACTATTATACAGCTACTGGTGGCTCTAGAAAAAAGCATAAAGGACTCAAGAGACTTCATGACTGCAGAATTTAGAGCTAATCAGGCAGAAATTAAAAATCAATTGAATGAGATGCAATCCAAACTAGAAGTCCTGACGACGAGGGTTAACGAGGTGCAAGAACGAGTGAGTGACATAGAAGACAAGTTGATGGCAAAGAGGGAAACTGAGGAAAAAAGAGACAAACAATTAAAAGACCATGAAGATAGATTAAGGGAAATAAACGACAGCCCGAGGAAGAAAAACTTACGTTTAATTGGTGTTCCCGAGGGCGCCGAAAGGGCCAGAGGGCCAGAATATGTATTTGAACAAATTCTAGCTGAAAACTTTCCTAATCTGGGAAGGGAAACAGGCATTCAGATCCAGGAAATAGAGAGATCCCCCCCTAAAATAAAAAAAACCGTTCAACACCTGGACATTTAATAGTGAAGCTTGCAAATTCCAAAGATAAAGAGAAGATCCTTAAAGCAGCAAGAGACAAGAAATCCCTGACTTTTATGGGGAGGAGTATTAGGGTAACAGCAGACCTCTCCACAGAGACCTGGCAGGTCAGAAAGGGCTGGCAGGATATATTCAGGGTCCTAAATGAAAAGAACATGCAACAGAGAATACTTTATCCGGCAAGGCTCTCATTCAAAATGGAAGGAGAGATAAAGAGCTTCCAAGACAGGCAGCAACTGAAAGAATATGTGACCTCCAAACCAGCTCTGCAAGAAATTTTAAGGGGGACTCTTAAAATTCCCCTTTAAGAAGAAGTTCACTGGAACAATCCACAAAAACAAGGACTGAATAGATATCATGATGACACTAAACTCGTATCTCTCAATAGTAACTCTGAATGTGAATGGGCTTAATGACCCCATCAAAAGGCGCAGGGTTTCAGACTGGATAAAAAAGCAGGACCCATCTATTTGCTGTCTACAAGAGACTCATTTTAGACAGAAGGACACCTACAGCCTGAAAATAAAAGGTTGGAGAACCATTTACCATTCGAATGGTCCTCAAAAGAAAGCAGGGGTAGCCATCCTTATATCAGATAAACTAAAATTTACCCCGAAGACTGTAGTGAGAGATGAAGCGGGACACTATATCATACTTAAAGGATCTATCCAACAAGAGGACTTAACAATCCTCAATATATATGCCCCGAATGTGGGAGCTGCCAAATATATAAATCAATTATTAACCAAAGTGAAGAAATAGTTAGATAATAATACACTTATACTTGGTGACTTCAATCTAGCTCTTTCTATACTCGATAGCTCTTCTAAGCACAACATCTCCAAAGAAACAAGAGCTTTAAATGATACACTGGACCAGATGGATTTCACAGATATCTACAGAACCTTACATCCAAAGTCAACTGAATACACATTCTTCTCAAGTGCACATGGAACTTTCTCCAGAATAGACCACATACTGGGTCACAAATCGGGTCTGAACCGATACCAAAAGATTGGGATCGTGCCCTGCATATTCTCAGACCATAATGCCTTGAAATTAGAACTAAATCACAACAAGAAGTTTGGAAGGACCTCAAACACGTGGAGGTTAAGGACCATCCTGCTAAAAGATGAAAGGGTCAACCAGGAAATTAAGGAAGAATTAAAAAGATTCATGGAAACTAATGAGAATGAAGATACAACCGTTCAAAATCTTTGGGGTGCAGCAAAAGCAGTCCTAAGGGGGAAATACATCGCAATACAAGCATCCATTCAAAAACTGGAAAGAACTCAAATACAATAGCTAACCTTACATATAAAGAGCTAGAGAAAAAACAGCAAATAGATCCTACATCCAGGAGAAGAAGAGAGTTAATAAAGATTTGAGCAGAACTCAACGAAATCGAGACCAGAAGAACTGTGGAACAGATCAACAGAACCAGGAATTGGCTCTTTGAAAGAATTAATAAGATAGATAAAATATTAGCCAGCCTTATTAAAAAGAAGAGAGAGAAGACTCAAATTAATAAAATCATGAATGAGAAAGGAGAGATCACTACCAACACCAAGGAAATACAAATGATTTTAAAAACATATTATGAACAGCTATACGCCAATAAATTAGGCAATCTAGAAGAAATGGACGCATTACTGGAAAGCCACAAACTACCAAACCTGGAACAGGATGAAATAGAAAACCTGAACAGGCCAATAACCAGGGAGGAAATTGAAGCAGTCATCAAAAACCTCCCAAGACACAAGAGTCCAGGGCCAGATGGCTTCCCAGGGGAATTTTATCAAATGTTTAAAGAAGAAACCATACCTATTCTCCTAAAGCTGTTTGGAAAGATAGAAAGAGATGGAGTACTTCCAAATTCGTTCTATGAGGCCAGCATCACGTTAATTCCAAAACCAGACAAAGACCCCACCAAAAAGGAGAATTACAGACCAATATCCCTGATGAACATGGATGTAAAAATTCTCAACAAGATACTGGCCAATAGGATCCAATAGTATGTTAAGAAAATTATTCACCATGACCAAGTAGGATTTATCCCCGGGACACAAGGCTGGTTCTACACCCGTAAAACAATCAATGTGATTCATCATATCAGCAAGAGAAAAACCAAGAACCATATGATCCTCTCATTAGATGCAGAAAAAGCATTTGACAGAATACAGCATCCATTTTTGATCAAAACTCTTCAGAGTGTAGGGATAGAGGAAACATTCCTCATCATCTTAAAAGCCATCTACGAAAAGCCCACAGCAAATATCATTCTCAATGGGGAAGCACTGGGAGCCTTTCCCCTAAGATCAGGAACAAGACAGGGATGTCCACTCTCACCACTGCTATTCAACATAGTATTGGAAGTCCTAGTCTCAGCAATCAGACAACAAAAAAGACATTAAAGGCATTTAAATTGGCAAAGAAGAAGTCAAACTCTCCCTCTTCGCCGATGACATGATACTCTACATAGAAAACCAAAAGTCTCCACCCCAAGATTGCTAGAACTCATACAGCAATTTGGTAGCGTGGCAGGATACAAAATCAATGCCCAGAAATCAGTGGCATTTCTATACACTAACAATGAGACTGAAGAAAGAAAAATTAAGGAGTCAATCCTATTTACAATTGCACCCAAAAGCATAAGATACCTAGGAATAAACCGAACCAAAGATGTAAAGGATCTATACCCTCAAAACTATAGAACACTTCTGAAAGAAATTGAGCAAGACACAAAGAGGTGGAAAAATATTCCATGCTCATGGACTGGCAGAATTAATATTGTGAAAATGTCAATGTTACCCAGGGCAATTTACACGTTTAATGCAATCCCTATCAAAATACCATGGACTTTCTTCAGAGAGTTAGAACAAAGTATTTTAAGATTTGTGTGGAATCAGAAAAGACCCCGAATAGCCAGGGGAATTTTAAAAAAGAAAACCATATCTGGGGCATCACAATGCTAGATTTCAGGTTGTACTACAAAGCTGTGGTCATCAAGACAGTGTGGTACTGGCACATAAACAGACACATAGATCAATGGAACAGAATAGAGAACCCAGAAGTGGACCCGGAACTTTATGGTCAACTAATATTCAATAAAGGAGGAAAGACTATCCATTGGAAGAAAGACAGTCTCTTCAATAAATGGTGCTGGGAAAATTGGACATCCACATGCAGAAGAATGAAACTGGACCACTCTCTTTCACTGTACACAAAGATAAACTCAAAATGGATGAAAGATCTAAATGTGAGACAAGATTCTATCAAAATCCTAGAAAAGAACACAGGCAACACCCTTTTTGAACTCGGCCACAGTAACTTCTTGCAAGATACATCCACGAAGGCAAAAGAAACAAAAGCAAAAATGAACTATTGGGACTTCATCAAGATAAGAAGCTTCTGCACAGCAAAGGATACAGTCAACAAAACTAAAAGACAACCTACAGAATGGGAGAAGATATTTTCAAATGACATATCAGATAAAGGGCTAGTTTCCAAGATCTATAAAAAACTTATTAAACTCAACACCAAAGAAACAAACAATCCAATCATGAAATGGGCAAAAGACATGAACAGAAATCTCACAGAGGAAGACATAGACATGGCCAACATGCATATGAGAAAATGCTCTGCATCACTTGCCATCAGGGAAATACAAATCAAAACCACAATGAGATACCACCTCACACCAGTGAGAATGGGGCAAATTAACAAGGCAGGAAACAACAAATGTTGGAGAGGATGCGGAGAAAAGGGAACCCTCTTACACTGTTGGTGGGAATGTGAACTGGTGCAGCCACTCTGGAAAACTGTGTGGACGTTCCTCAAAGAGTTAAAAATAGACCTGCCCTACGACCCAGCAATTGCACTCCTGGGGATTTACCCCAAAGATACAGATGCAATGAAACGCCGGGACACCTGCACCCCGATGTTTCTAGCAGCAATGGCCACAATAGCCAAACTGTGGAAGGAGCCTCGGTGTCCATCGAAAGATGAATGGATAAAGAAGATGTGGTTTATGTATACAATGGAATATTACTCAGCTATTAGAAATGACAAATACCCACCATTTGCTTCAACGTGGATGGAACTGGAGGGTATTATGCTGAGTCATTCAGAGAAGGACAAACATTATATGTTCTCATTCAAGTGGGGAATATAAATAATAGTGAAAGGGAATATAAGGGAAGGGAGAAGAAATGTGTGGGAAATATCAGAAAGGGAGACAGAACGTCAAGACTGCTAACTCTGGGAAACGAACTAGGGGTGGTAGAAGGGGAGGAGGGCGGGGGGTGGGAGTGATTGGGTGACAGGCACTGGGGGTTATTCTGTATGTTAGTAAATTGAACACCAATAAAAAAATATCTTAAAAATTAAAATAAAAGCCATATGAGGATTATACTAAAAAAAAAAAGAATTCTAGAGATAGAGTTCAAAATGATGTGCTTAATATAAAACTATAAAGGAAATTATGACTATTCTAAAAAATCTAAAAAAAAACAAGGATCAAATTATCAGGAAGATTTATCATTTATAAATTTGTATGTAGGGATCCCTGGGTGGCGCAGCGGTTTAGCGCCTGCATTTGGCCCAGGGCGCGATCCTGGAGACCCTGGATCGAATCCCACGTCGGGCTCCAGGTGCATGGAGCCTGCTTCTCCCTCTGCCTATGTCTCTGCCTCTCTCTCTCTCTCTGTGACTATCATAAATAAATAAAAATTTAAAAAAATCTTTAAAAAAAATTTGTATGTAAAAAAAAAAGCAAATGGTGGGTATTTGTCATTTTTAATGGCTCTGTAATATTCCACTGTATACATATACCACATCTTCTTTATCCATTCATCATTTTTATGGACACCGTTTGGCTACTGTATTTTGCTGCTATAAACATTGCGGTGCAGGTGTCCTGGCATTTCACTGCATCTGTATCTTTGGGGTAAATCCCCAGGAGTGCATTGCTGGAACTTAGAGTAGTTCTATTTTTAACTCTTTGAGGAATCTCCACACAGTTTTCCAGAGTGGCTGCCCCAGTTCACATTCCCACCAACAGTGCAAGAGGTTCCCCCTTTCTCCACATCCTCTCCAACATTTGTTGTTTCCTGTCTTGTTAATTTTCACCATTCTTTCTGGTATAAGGTGGAATCTCATTGTGGTTTTCATTTGTATTTCCTTGATGGAAAGGGATGCGGAGCATTTTCTCATGTGTTTGTTGGCTATATCTATGTCTTTCTCTGTGAGATTTCTGTTCATGTCTTTTGCCTATTTCATGATTGGATTGTTTCTTTGTAGTTGAGTTTAATAATTTCTTTATAGATCTTGGATACTAGCTTTTTATCTGATACGTCATTTGCAAATATCTTCTCCCATTCTGTAGGTTGTCTTTTAGTTTTGTTGACTGTTTCTTTTGCTGTGCAGAAGCTTTTTTATCTTAAGTCCCAATAATTCATTTTTGCTTTTGTTTTCCTTGCCTTCATAAATGTATCTTGCAAGAAGTTGCTGTGGCCAAGTTCAATAAGGGTGTTTGTTGCCTGTGTTCTCCTCTAGGATTTTTATGGCTTCTTGTCTCACATTTAGATCTTTCATCCTTTTTGAGTTTATCTTTGTGTGTGGTATAAGAGAATGGTCTAGTTTCATTCTTCTGCACGTGGTTGTCCAATTTTCCCAGCATCATTTATTGAAGAGACTTTCCTTTTTCCAGTGGATAGTCTTTCCTGCTTTGTCAAATATTAGTTGATCATAGAGTTAAGGGCCCATTTCTGGGTTATCTATTCTGTTCCATTGATCTATGTGTCTGTTTTTGTGCCAGTACCACACTGTCTTGATGACCACAGCTTTGTAGTACAACCTGAAATCTGGCATTGTGATGCCCCCAGCTATGGTTTTCTTTTTTAATATTCCCCTGGCTATTCAGGGTCTTTTCTGATTCCACAAAAATCTTAAGATAATTTGTTCCAACTCTCTGAAGAAAGTCCATGGTATTTTGATAGGGATTGTATTGAACGTGTAAATTGCTCTGGGTAGCATTGAAATTTTCACAATGTTAATTCTTCCAGTCCATGAGCATGGAATATTTTTCCATCTCTTTGTGTCTTCCTCAATTTCTTTCAGAGGCGTTCTGTAGTTTTTAGGGTAGAGATCCTTGACCTCTTTGGTTAGGTGTATTCCTAGGTATCTTATGCTTTTGGGTGCAATTGTAAATGGGATTGACTCCTTAATTTCTGTTTCTTCAGTCTTATTGTTAGTGCGTAAAAATGCCACTGACTCCTAGGCATTGATTTTGTATCCTGCCACACTGCCGAATTGCTGTATGAGTTCTAGCAATCCTGTGGTGGAGTCTTTTGGGTTTTCTATGTAGAGTATCATGTCATCTGCGAAGAGGGAGAGTTTGACTTCTTCTTTGCCAATTTGAATGCCTTTTATTTCTTTTTGTTGCCTGATTGCTGAGGCTAGGACTTCTAGTACTATGTTGAGTAGCAGTGGTGAGAGTGGACATCCCTGTCTTGTTCCTGATCTTAGGGGAAAGGCTCCCAGTGCTTCCCCATTGAGAATGATATTTACTGTGGTGTTTTCATAGATGGTTTTTAAGATGCTGAGGAATGTTCCCTCTATCCCTACACTCTGAATAGTTTTGATCAGGAATGGATGCTTTATTTTGTCCAATGCTTTCTCTGCATTTATTGAGAGGATCATATGGTTCTTGTTTTTTCTCTTGTTCAGATGGTCTATCACGTTGATTGCTTTATGAGTGTGGAACCGCCTTGCTTCCTGGGGAAAATCCCACTTGGTCGTGGTGACTAACCTTCTTCATGTACTGTTGAATCCTATTGGCTAGTATCTTGCTGAGAATTTTTGCATCCGTGTTCATCAGGGATATTGATCTATAATTCTCCTTTTTGGTGGGGTCTTTGTCTGGTTTTGGAATTAAAGTGATGATGGCCTCGTGGAATGAGTTTGGAAATATTCCATCCCTTTACTTCTTTTGGAACATCTTTAGTAGAATAGGTGTTGTTTTTCTTTAAATGTTTGATAGAATTCCCTTGGAAAGCCATCTTGCCCTCGAGTTTTGCATCTCAGGAGGTTTTTGATGACTGCTTCAATTTCCTCTCTGGTAATCGGCCTGTTCAGGTTTTCTATTTCTTCCTCTTCAGGTTTTGGTAATTCGTTGTTTTTCAGAAATGCATCCATTTCTTTTAGATTGCCTAATTTATTGGTGTATAGGTGCTCATAATATGTTTTGAAAATTGTATCTCCTTAGAATTGGTTGTGATATCTCCTTTTTCATTCGTGATTTTGTGTCTTTTCGTTTGAGTCTTTTCTGTTTTGTTTTTAATAAGACTGGCTAATGGTTTATCTATCATATCTTATGAACCAACTCCTGGTTTTGTTGCTCTGCTCTACAATTCTTCTGGTCTTTATTTCATTGAGGTCTGCTCGGATCTTTATTAACTCACTTCTGCTGGGTGTAAGTTTTATTTTCTGTTCTTTCTCCAGTTCCTTTAGGTGCAAGGGTAGCTTGAGTATTTGAGTTTTTTCCAGTTTTTTGAGGGATGCTTGTATTGCGATGTATTGCCCTCTCAGGACTGCTTTTGCTGTATCCCAAAGATTTTGAATGGTTGTATCTTCATTCTCATTAGTTTCCATGAATCTTTTTAATCCTTCTCTAATTTCCTGGTTGGCCCTTTCATCTTTCAGCAGGTCTTTAACCTCCATGTGTTTGTATTTCTTCCAAATTTCTTCTTGTGATTGAGTTTTAGTTTCAAATTGTTATGGTCTGAAACTATGTGGGGGCACAATCCAAATCTTTTGGTATCGGTTAAGTCCTGATTTGTGACCCAGTATGCGGTCTATCCTGGAGAAAGTTCCATGTGCACTTGAGAAGAATGTGTATTCAGTTGTGTTTGGATGTAAAGTTCTGTAAATATCTGTGAAATCCATCTGGTGCAGTGTATCATTTAAAGCTCTTGTTGCTTTGGAGATGTTGTGCTTAGAATATCTGACATTTGCAGAAGGCGTCATGTTGAAGTCTCCCAGTATAAATGTATTATCTCAGTATGTCTTAATTGGTTATTAATTGATTGATATACTTGGTAGCTCCCACATAGGGGAAAAATATTCATGATTGTTAGGTTTTCTTGTTGGAGAGAACTTAAGTTGATATAGTGTCCCTCTTCATCTCTTACTACAGTCTTTGGGATAAACTTTAATTTATCTGATTTGAGGATGGCTACCCTAGCTTTCTTTTGAGGACCATTTGAATGGCAAATGGTTCTTCAACTTTTTATTTTCAGGCTGTTGGTGTCCTTAGGTCTAAAATGAGTCTCTTGGGATCCCTGGGTGGCACAGCAGTTTGGCGCCTCCCTTTGGCCCAGGGCGCGATCCTGGAGACCCAGGATCGAATCCCACGTCGGGCTCCTGGTGCATGGAGCCTGCTTCTCCCTCTGCCTGTGTCTCTGCCTCTCTCTTTCTCTCTCTGTGACTATCATAAATTAAAAAAAAATAATAAATAAAATAAAATAAAATAAAATAAAATAAAATAAAATAAAATAAAATAAAATGAGTCTCTTGTAGATGGCAAACAGATGGGTCTTGCTTTTTTATCCAGTGTGAAATGCTGCATCTTTTGATGGGATCATTAAGGCTATTCACATTCAGAGTTACTATTGAAAGATATGAATTTAGTGTCATCATAATACCTATTCGGTCCCTGTTTTTGTGATTTATTTCTTTTTTTTTTTAAAAAAAAGATTTTATTTATATATTCATGAGAGAGAGAGAGGCAGAGACACAGGCAGAGTGAGAAGCAGGCTCCATGCAGGGAGCCTGACTTGGGACTTGATCCCATGTCTCCAGGATCAGGCCGTGGGCCAAACGCAGCACTAAACTGCTGAGCCACCCAGGCTGCCCTTGTGGATTATTTCTTTGGGCATCCTCTTTCTTTAACAGAGTCCTCCTTAATATTTCTTGCAGAATGAAATGTTGAGGTGTTGAATGGTTTTTATTGATTTTGGGGGTGAATCCCTCTATCTCCTGGATCTGAATGCCTGTTCCCCTCTCCACGTTAGGGAAGTTCTCAGCTATGATTTGTTCAAATACACTTTCTGGTCCTCTGTTCCTTTTGGCGCCCTCTGGAACCCCAATTAAAAGTAAATTTTTCCTTCTGAGGCTGTCATTTATTTCCCTTACCCTTTCTTCATGATCTTTTAATTGTTTTTCTCTTTTTTCCTTAGCTTCCTTCCTTGCCATCAACTCGTTCTTCTACCTCATTTACCCTTGTCGTTAAGACCTCCAGTTTGGATTGCATCTCATTTAATTGATTTTTAATTTTGGCCTGATTAGATCTAAATTCTGCAGTCATGAAGTCCCTTGAATTCTTTATGCATTTTTCCAGAGCCACCAGTAGGTTTACAATTGTGCTTCTGAATTGGTTCCTGACATCAAATTGTAATCCAAATTCTGTAACTCTGTGGGAGAGAGTACTGTTTCTGATTCTTTCTTTTGTGGTGAGTTCTTCTTTCTAGTCATTTTGCTGAGTGCAGTGTGGCTAAAAACGAGTTGTACTTGTTAGAAGCACAAACTCTTCTCTCTGTAGTATTCCAGCTGTTTTCTCTTTAAATCTCAGGCCAAATTCATAGGTTTTCATATTGATTTGAAAGTTATCTAGGTAAGTTGGTGGGTACAGGTGACTTGGGGATCCTACTCTTCTGCCATCTAGTTTTATTTTTTTATGATGTCTTTATCTGATTTTAAGTATGAGGGAAATGCTCGCCTCATGGAATGAATTTGGAAGCTTTCCTTCCTTTCTATTTTTTGGAATAATTAGAGAAGAATAGGTATTAAGTCTTCTTTAAATGTTTGTTAGAATTCCTTTGTGAAGCTGTCTGGTCCTGGACTTTTGTTTGGAGATTTTTGACTATTGGTTCAATTTCTTTGCTGTTAATCCATATGTTCTAATTTTCTATTTCTTCCTGTTACAGTTTTCATGGTTTACATGTTTCTAGAAATTTATCCATTTCTTCCAGGTTGTCCAATTTGTTGGCATATATTTTTTCATAATATTCTCTTATCTTGTATTTTTATGGTGTTGGTTGTTTCTCTTCTCTCATTTGTGATTTTGTTTATTATTGTTTGTGCTTTTATGGTGCTGGTTGTTATTTATCCTCACTCATTTGTGATTTTCATTGAGACCTTCCTCTTTTCATTTTATAAGTCTGTCTAGAAGTTTATCAAATTTATTAAATTTTTAAAGAATCATCTCCTGGTTTCATAGATAGATGTGTTCTATTATTTTTCTACTTTGTATAGAATTTATTTCTGCTCTAATCTTTATTATTTCATTTTTGTGCTAGTTTTTTGTTGGTTGTTCTTTTTCTAGCTCCTTTAGGTGTAAGGTTATGTTGTTTATCTGATATTTTTCTTGCCTTTTGAATTAGACCTATATTGCTATAATCTCCCCTCTTACAAATGACTTTGTTGTATCCCAAAGATTTTGAACTATTGTGTTTTCATTTTCATGTGTTTCCATTTAGTTTTAAAATTTCTTCTTGATTTTCTAGGTGACCTATTCATTGCTTAGTAACATGTTATTTCACCACCAAGTATTTGTGGACTTGCTTGATTTTTTTCTTGTGGTTCACTTCTAGTTTCATAGCATTATGGTCATAAAAATTGCATTGTATGAGTTTGTTTTTTTTGAATTTGTTGAGGCTTCTTTTGTGGCCTAATATGTGATCTATTCTGGAGAATGTCTCATGTGCACTTGAAAAGAATGTGTATTGTGCTATTTTAGGGTGGAATGTCTAAATATATCTGTCACCTCTATCTGGTCCAGTGTATCATTCAAAGCCATTATTTCCTTGTTGATTCTCTGTTTAGATTATGTGTCCATTGATGTAAGTGATGTTAAAGTCTCCTGCTCTTTGTTTTATCAATTAGTTCCTTTGTGTTTGTTATCAACTGTGTTATGTATGTATTTGGGTGCTCTCATTTTGGGTGCATAAATGTTTACAATTGCTGTACCTTGTTGGAGTATCTTTTTAAAATTATGTAGTGTCCTTCTTTGTCTCTTTTTGCAGTTTTTGTTTTAAAGCCTATTTTGTCTGATAGAAATACTACCATTCCAGCTTTCTTTCTTTTCCATTTACATGATAAATGTTTCTCCATCCCCTCATTTTCAATCTGCAAGTGTCTGTAGGTCTAAAATAAGTCTCTTGTAGGCAGCATATACGTGAATTTTGATTTTTTAAATCCATTTTGACACCAGATGTCTCTTGATTGGAACATTTATTCTATTTACATTTAAAGTAATTATTTATACACATGTATTTCTATTTTGTTACTTGTTTTGTGGTTGTTTCTGAAGATTTTCTTTGATCCTTTGTCTTTTTTCTTCCATTGTTTACTGGTTTTCTTTAGTGATATATTTGGATTTCTTTCTCTTTCTCATTTGCATATTTATTAGTGTTTTTTTTAAATTTGTGGTTACCATTAGGCTTGTATATAATATCTTCTGCATATAGCAATTTATATTAAGTTGATGGTTGCTTAAGCGTGAATCCATTCTTTATTCCTCTCCTCCCATGTTTTAGGTATATGGTGTCATGTTTTACATCCTTTTATTTTGTGAATGCCTTGACTGGTTTTTACAGATGTTTATTTTTACTTCTTTTGTCCCACTTTTTAAACTATTTTAAAAAAGATTTTATTTATTCATGACAGACACAGAGAGAGAAGCAGAGACACAAGCAGAGGGAGAAGCAGGGAGCCCAATGTAGAACTCGATCTTCAGACCCAGGATCACACCTGAGCTGAAGGCAGATGCCCAACCACTGAGCCACCTAGGCATCCCCCTCTTTCTAAACTCTTATTTATGGTCTTACCTTTCCACTCAAAGTGTTTCTTTTAATATTTCTTTTTTTTTTCTTTTAATATTTCTTGTAGTGTAGTTTAGTGGTCATGATCTCCTTTAGTTTTTGTTTTACTGAGAAACTCTTTAGTGCTCCTTCTATTCTGAATGAAAGCTTTCCTGGTTAGAGTATTCTTGGCTGCAGGTTTTTCCCATTAATACTTTGAATATGTTATGCCACTTCTTTCTGGCTTGGAAAATTTCTGCTGCAAAATTTGCTGTCAGCTTTCTTTTGTAAATGTCTTCCTTTGTATTGCTACCTTAAAAATTTTTTCATTATCGTTAGATTTTGACATTTTATTTTATTTTATTTTTTTAAGGATTTTATTTATTTATTCATGAGAGACATAGAAAGAGAGGCAGAGACACTGGCAGGGGGAGATGCAGGCTCAATACAGGGAGCCCGATGTGGGACTCGATCCTGGGACTTCAGGATCATGCCCTGAACCTAAGGCAGACACTTAACTGCTGAGCCACCCAGGCATCCCAGATTTTGACATTTTAATATATGTTAGTCTGTATCTGTTTTTGTTGATTTTATTGTGGTCTTCTGTGCCTCCTGGATCTGGTTTTCTGTTCTTTTCCCAGATTAGGGAAGTTTTCAGCTATTATTTCTTAAAATAAATTCTTTTCCTCCTTCTTTCTCTCTTCTTCTGGGAGCCCTATAATACAAATGTTGTTATGTTTGATGGGGTCACTGCGTTCCCTAAGTCTATTTTGCTTTGCATAATCATTTTCTATCTTTTGCTCAGCTTGATTACTTATCTTTTAGGTCATTAATTCATTATTCTGCTTGTTTCAGCCTACTGTTCATCCCATCAAGCATGTTGCTCATTTTATTTATTGACCCTTTTATCCCTGCTATGCTTTGTTTTTTTAATTTATGTGTTAATGGTCTCACTGCTTAGATCTCTTGCCCTGGCATTGTCCTGTTCTTTCATTTGGCACAAATTCCTATGTTTTCTCATTTTTCTGAGTCTCTGTGTCTATTTTTTTGTGTTAAGAAAGTCAGCAACAGGGGTGCCTGGGTGGCTCAGTGGTTGAGCATCTGCCTTCAGCTCAGGTTGTGATCCTGAGGTCCTGGGATCAAGACCTGCATCAAGCTCCTGCTGGGAGCCTAATTCTCCTTCTGCCTCATCTCTACCTCTCTCTGTGTGTCTCTCTTGGATAAATAATCTTTTAAAAAGTCAGCTACATCTTCCTCTTCTTGAGGTAAGTAGCTTCATGAAGTAGGGGTCCTCCGGTGTCGTGCTATGTAGTATCCCCTGTTCTCCAGGGCCTGTTGCTTCTGGGAGTATCCCTAAAGTGTGCTGTGTATGCTTTGTTGTTTTGTCCTGGCTGTTTTATCATCAGGTCCATCATCTGCGAGGCTTATTTTGTGTGTTGTGTGTAATGTTGTGCCCCTGGCCTGAATGTGGTGCTTTGTTATGAGGTGTGCTCTGGTCTCCTTCAGAAATGTCAGAGGGCTTAGCCTTCCTGATTCCAAAACTTATTATAAGCTACATTAATCAATAGTGTGATATTAGCATTAAGGTAGACATATAGATCAATGAAACAAAAGAGTTCAGAAACAGACCCACACTTTACAGTCAATTTATTTTTTGACAAATGTGCCAAGGCAGTTCAAAGGGGGAAGCATAATCTGTGCATCCATTATTGCTGATATAATTGGATAGCAAAATGTGAAAAATGGACCCCCAACTCTAGTTTTATACCATAAAATTACCTGGCAATGGATTATAAACTACATATTATATCTAAAATTATAAAATTTCTCAAGGAACACAAGAGAAAACCTTAGTGTGTAGAGAGAATTCACCTCACCTGATAAATGTTTGGCCCTTGTCCAGCTCTTGGAGAGGTAAGCCCTATGCTCTTGGGATATCCTACGTGGTCAGATTTTATTTACCTGAGGACTATACTACGTTATCTATGGTGGGTGGTGTTTGGTTCACATGGTATCATAGTTTGACCTCTAATATATGACTCATATGAAATATTATGTTATGTTATGATTTTGGTTAGAAATCAGTGCATATATTGCTCAAAACAATGAATTGTACAATAAAAATTGCTAAGTTTTATTTTCTGTTAAATATACCTCTCAAATGTGATTAATATTTTTAAAAAGAACAAATAGATTATATTTTTGAGGGAATCATATGGTATGGTGTGCTCATACACTGGGACAAGAGGCTGTAGTTCTCCAGCATCTCATCTTTTTCCAGCGTTCTCTGAGCAGGGCCCAGGGGCTTCCCCTCCTCCAGAGTGAACTTTATAGTCACATCCTTGTGTAACACTGCTGCCTGTTATAGCACATTTCTGATCAATCTGAAGAGTTCAGAAACAGGAGACCTGGAAAATATCTTTGGGCTTCTGTTTACTGTTGAGAGTTCAGACAAAATGTTACAAAAGATGATAATTATGGCCCTAACTTTGTCTTATACTTTGGGGTACTCATACAACTAGTAGAAACACTATTCTTATGCCCTAATTAATTTGTATGTATGTATGTATTTATTTATTTATTTTTGCATTTTAACACAACAACACTTTATTGAACTTTCAACAGCAATCAGGGGCTTAGAGCCAAGGGAGGACCCCTTCCCCTGTGGAAGGAGACCTTCCTGTCCTTTTTATTTTTTATTGGTGTTCAATTTGCCAATTTGTATTTATTTATATCATATACATATAATGCCAGTTAATAATATAATGATTTTTGTGCACAGAATAATGTGCCCTAAAGATATTTGCCATGGCAAAAGTGGCTTTATAGATGTGATTTTTAAAAATTTTTATTTATTTTTAATTTTTTTTAATAATAAATTTATTTTTTATTGGTGTTCAATTTGCCAACATACAGAATAACACCCAGTGCTCATCCTGTCAAGTACCCCCCTCAGTGCCTGCCACCCAGTCACCCCCACCCCTGCCCTCCTCCCCTTCCACTACCCCTACTTCGTGATTATGGTCAAATACTTTGACGTGAGGATATTTTCCTAAATGACCTAGGTATGCCCATCCTAATCACATGCAGCATTAAAAACAGAGAACATTTCCCAGCTTTGGTCATAGTTTGGTCTGACAACAAAGATGGCTTAGGGAATGTGACATTCCGGCTCTGAAGATGGAGGAAGGTGGATGTCAGACAAGGAATAGGTGGTGGCCTCTAGAAACAATGAAAATGCAAAGAAACAAATTTTCCTCTACAAACTTCTGGTCATTAATTTCTTGGGTAGCTAGAGAGAGAAAATGCTAGAGAGGGAAAATGCCTGAGCAATTGGGTGGGTGCTATGCCATAAACTAAGATTGGAAGAACAGGAGAATAGGGTTGGGCAGAGGGTTATAGTGAGGCAATTGTGCTCGTACTATACTATACTCAAAATTTCTGTGAACAAAAACATGGAATTATCCACATCACAGTTGTTTATATAACTTTGGAACTCACAATGGATGTCTAAGATGAAGACAAAAATTTAGGAGACATTAGCCATTAAAGGGTAGTAATGGATGCCACTCAGTAAGTTTACCAGCCCAAAGGAACTAGTACTGATTAATGCAGCAGCACATGCAGGGGGATGAATTTGCCCAGAATAGCTGTCAACTAAGGACAAAAATCAGGTGATAAATACTCTCTCCTTTCTCAGAAGGAACCCTCTGAAAGGCATCTCCTGTACTTCCTTGGAGTGTTCCCACAGAGACAGCCTACAACCTACTGTGATCACTATGATCATTCTTGACTGTTTCCCCTTTTTCCTGTTTTAATCTTTCTTTCCTCACACCTTTTTCCTGGGAATTTGTTCTAACATATACCACCTGCACTCAAACTGTGGTCTCAGGGTCCATGCCATGTCACTATTCACAACAGCTGGATTGACAGCCGGCTCCTTGCAATAGCCTTGAGGGCCCACATGACCCATCTCTCTTAGTCTGTTTTATTACTCTTCCATTACTTATTCTGCTCTAGTCACTCTGGCCCACCTGTTGTCCTGGATATTACCCTATTTCAGGACATTTGCACTAATTACTTTCTCAGGATAAAACATTATCTAGAGAATGGCTATTTATCTAAGTGGCTTATTATTTCATTGTCTTTTTATTTTTCATTTTCTTTAAAGTTTCTCTCAAATATCTTCTCATGAAAGCCTATCTATTATTTAAATGATTATTTAGGGACGTCTGGGTGGCTCAGTGGTTAAGTATCTGCCTTCGGCTCAGGGCATGATCCTGGAGTCCCGGGATCAAATCCCACATCAGGCTCCCTGCATGGAGCCTGCTTCTCCCTCTGCCTGTCTCTGCCTCTCTCTCTGTGTCTCTCATGAATAAATAAATAAAATTTAAAAAGCAAAACAAAACAAAAATGAAATGATTATTTATCCTACTAAACCCTCTCCATGAAACTTCTACATCTTTATTTTTTCCCAAAGGCAATTCTTCAACTTCTGACATACTATGACATATTTTCTAAAGTTTATTGTCCATTACTTGTCACTAGAATGTATGCTACATGAAGATTTTTGTCTATTGTGTTCACTACTATCTTACCAGTGACTAAATTATTATTATTTATTTTATTGGAGTTCAATTTGCCAACATATAGCATAATACTCAGTGCTCATCCCATCAAGGGCCCCCCTCAGTGCCCATCACCCAGTCACCCCCACCTCCCGCCCACCTCCCTTTCCATCACCCCTTGTTCATTTCCCAGAGTTAGGAGTCTCTCATGTTCTGTCTCCCTTTCTGATATCCTTATCTTTTATCCCACTCATTTTTTATCCTTTCCCCTTTATTCCCTTTTATTATTTCTTATATTCCCCATATGAATGAGACCATATAATGTCTGTCCTCTGATTGACTCATTTCACTCAGCATAATACCCTCCAGTTCTATCCACGTCGAAGCAAATGGTGGGTATTTGTCGTTACTAATGGTTGAAAATTATCCATTGTGTACATAGACCACATCTTCTTTATCCACTCATCTTTCGGTGGACACCGAGGCTCCTTCCACAGTTTGGCTATTGTGGACATTGCTGCTATAAATATCAGGGTGCAGGTGTCCTGGCATTTCACTGCATCTGTATCTTTCAGGTAAATCCCTAGCAGTGCAATTGCTGGGTCATAGGGCAGATCTATTTTTAACACTTTGAGGAAACTCCACACTGTTTTCCAGAGTGGCTGCACCAGTTCACATTCCCACCAACAGTGCAGGAGGGCTCCCCTTTCTCCACAACCTCTCAACATTTGTTGTTTCCTGCCTTGTTAATTTGCCCCATTCTCACTGGTGTGAGGTGGTATCTCATTGTGGTTTTGATTTGTATTTCCCTGATGGCAAGTGATGCAGAGCATTTTCTCGTGTGCATGTTGGCCATATCTATGTCTTCCTCTGTGAGATCTCTGTTCATGTCTTTTGCCCATTTCATGATTGGATTGTTTGTTTCTTTGCTGTTGAGTTTAATAAGTTCTTTATAGATCTTGGATACTAGTCCTTTATCTGATACGTCAGTTGCAAATATCTTCTCCCATTCTGTAGGTTGTCTTTTGGTTTTGTTAGCTCTTTCTTTTGCTGTGCAAAAGCTTCTTATCTTGATGAAGTCCCAATAGTTCATTTTTGCTTTTGTTTCTTTTGCCTTCGTGGATGTGTCTTGCAAGAAGTTACTGTGGCTGAGTTCAAAAAGGGTGTTGCCTGTGTTCTCCTCTAGGATTTTGATGGAATCTTGTCTCACATTTAGATCTTTCATCCATTTTGAATTTATCTTTGTGTCTGGTGCAAGAGAGTGGTATAGTTACATTCTTCTGCTTGTGGATGTCCAATTTTCCCAGCACCATTTATTGAAGAGACTGTCCTTTTTCCAGTGAATAGTCTTTCCTGCTTTGTCGAATATTAGTTGACCATAAAGTTGAGGGTCCACTTCTGGATTCTCTATTCTGTTGCATTGATCTATGTGTCTGTTTTTGTGCCAGTACCACACTATCTTGATGACCACAGCTTTGTAGTACAACCTGAAATCTGGCATTGTGATGCCCCCAGCTATGGTTTTCATTTTTAAAATTCCCCTGGCTATTCGGGGTCTTTTCTGATTCCGCAGAAATCTTAAGATAATTTGTTCCAACTCTCTGAAGAAAGTCCATGGTATTTTGATAGGGATTGCATTAAAAGTGTGAATTGCCCTGGGTAACATTGACATTTTCGTAGTATTAATTCTTTCAATCCATGAGCATGGAATATTTTTTCATCTCTTTGTGTAAACCTCAATTTCTTTCAGAAGTGTTCTGTAGTTTTTAGGGTATAGATCCTTGACCTCTTTGGTTAGGTTTATTCCTAGGTATCTTATGCTTTTGGGTGCAATTGTAAATGGGATTCACTTCTTAATTTCTCTTTCTTCAGTCTCATTGTTAGTGTATAAAAATGCCACTGACTTCTGGGCATTGATTTTGTATCCTGCCACACTACCGAACTGCTGTATGAGTTCTAGCAATCTTGGGTGGAGTCTTTTGGGTTTTCTATATAGAGTATCATGTCATCTGCGAAGAGGGAGAGTTTGACTTCTTCTTTGCCAATTTGAATGCCTTTTCTTTTTGTTGCCTGATTGCTGAGGCTAGGACTTCTAGTACTATGTTGAATAGCAGTGGTGAGAGTGGCCATCCCTGTCTTGTTCCTGATCTTAGGGGAAAGGCTCCCAGTGCTTCCCCATTGAGAATGATATTTGCTGTGGGCTTTTCATAGATGGCTTTTAAGATGTTGAGGAATGTTTCCTCTATCCCTACACTCTGACGAGTTTTGATCAGGAATGGATGCTGTATTTTGTCGAATGCTTTCTCTGCATCTATTGAGAGGATCATATGGTTCTTGTTTATCTCTTGCTTATATGATCAATCACAGTGATTGCTTTACGAATGTTGAACCAGCTTTGCATGCCGGGCATAAATCCTACTTGGTCATGGTGAATAATCTTCTTAATGTATTCTTGGATCCTATTGGCTAGTATCTTGTTGAGAATTTTTGCATACATGTTCATCAGGGATATTGGTCTCTAATTCTCCTCTTTGGTAGGGTCTTTGCTGGTTTTGGAATTAAGGTTATGCTGGCCTCATAGAACGAGTTTGGAAGTATTCCATCTCTATCTTCCCGAACAGCTTTAGTAGAATAGGTATGATTTCTTCTTTCAGTGTTTGATAGGATTCCTCTGGGAAGCTATGTGCCCTGGGAGTTTTGTGTCTTGGGAGGTTTTTGATGACTGTTTCAATTTCCTCCCTGGTTGTTGGCCTGTTCAGGTTTCCTATTTCTTCCTTTTCCAGTTTTGGTAGTTTGTGGTTTTCCAGAAATGCATCCATTTCTTTTAGGTTGCCTAATATATTGGCGTATAGCTGCTCATAATCATTTTTTAAAATCGTTTGTATTTCCTTGCTATGGGTGGTCATCTCTCCTTTCGCATTCATGATTTTAAGGCTGGCTAATGGTTTATCTATCTTATTAATTCCTTCAAGGAACCAACTCATGGTTTTGTTAATCTGTTCCACAGTTCTTCAGGTCTTTCTTTCATGAGTCTGCTCGAATCTTTATTAACTCTCTTATGCTGGGTGTAGGATCTCTTTGCTGTTTTTTCTCTAGCTTCTTAAGGTGCAAGGTTAGCTTTTGTATTTGAGTTCTTTCCAGTTTTTGGATGGATGCTTGTATTGCGACGTATTTCTCCCTCAGGACTGCTTTTGCTGTATCCCAAAGATTTTTGAATGGTTGTATCTTCATTCTCATTAGTTTCCATGAATCTTTTTAATTCTTCTCTAATTTCCTGGTTGACTCTTTCATCTTTTAGCAGGATGGTTCTTAACCTCCACGTGTTTGAAATCCTTCCAAACTTCTTCTTGTGATTTATTTCTAATTTCAAAGCATTATGGTCTGAAAATATGCAGGGGACGATCTCAATCTTTTGGTATTGGTGAAGACCTGATTTATGACCCAGTATGTGGTCTATTCTGGAGAAAGTTCCATGTGCACTTGAGAAAAATGTGTATTTAGTTGTGTTTGGATGTAAAGTTCTGTAAATATCAGTGAAATCCATCTGGTCCAGTGTATCATTTAAAGCTCTTGTTTCTTTGGAGATGTTGTGCTCAGAGACCTGTCAATTGTAGAAAGCGCCACATTCAAGTCATCAAATATAAGTGTATTATTATCTAAGTAGGTCTTAACTTTGGTTTTTAATTGATTGATATATTTGGCAGCTCCCACATTCGGGGTATATATATTGATGATTATTAAGTCCTCTTGTTGGATAGATCCTTTAAGTATGATATTGTGTCCCTCTTCATCTCTTACTACAGTCTTTGGGATAGACTTTAGTTTATATGATACAAGGATGACTACCCCTGCTTTCTTTTGAGGACCATCTGAATGGTATATGGTTCTCCAACCTTTTATTTTCAGGCTGTAGGTATCCTTATATCTAAAATGAGTCTCTTGTAGACAGCAAATAGATGGGTCTTGCTTTTTTATCCAGTCTGAAATCCTGCACCTTTTGATGGGGTCATTAAGCCCATTCACGTTCAGAGTTAGTATTTAAAGATATGAATTTAGTGTCATCACGATACCTATTCAGTCCCTGTTTTTGTGGATTGTTTCTTTGGATTTCCTCTTTCTATTACAGAGTCCCCCTTAATATTTCTTGCAGAGCTGGTTTGGTGGTCACATATTCTTTCAGTTTCTGCCTATCTTGGAAGCTCTTTTTATCTTTCCTTCTATTGTGAATGAAAGCCTTGCTGGATAAAGTATTCTTGGCTGCATGTTCTTCTCATTTAGGACCCTGAATATATCCTGCCAGCCCTTTCTGGCCTGCCAGGTCTCTGTGGAGAGTTGTGCTGTTAATCTAATATTTCTGCCCATAAAAGTAAGAGATTTCTTGTCTCTTGCTGCTTTAGGGATCTTTACCTCTGGAATTTGCAAGTTTCACTATTAAATGTCGGGGTGTTGAACAGTTTTTATTGATTTTAGTGGCTACCTCTCTATTTCCTGGATCTGAATGCCTGTTTCTGTTTCCAAATTAGGGAAGTTCTCAGCTATGATTTTTCAAATACATATTCTGGACCTCTGTCCCTTTCAGCACCCTCGGGAACCCCCATTAAATGTAGATTTTTCCTTTTGTGGCTGTCATTTATTTCCCTTAATGTATCCTCATGATCTTTTAATTGTTTTTCTTTTTCCTCAGTTTCCCTCTTTACCATCAATTTGTCTTCTATGTCACTCACTCGTTCTTCTACCTCATTAACCCTTGTCGTTAGGACCTCTGGTTTGGGTTTCATCTCATTTAATTGATTTTTAATTTCTGCCTGATTAGATCTAAATTCTGCCCTTGAAGTCTCTTGAGTCCTTTATGCTTTCTTCTAGAGCCACCAGTAGCTTTATAATAGTGCTTCTGAATTGGCTTTCTGACATTGAATTGTAATCCAAATTTTGTAACTGTGGAAGAGAGGACTGTTTCTGATTCTTTCTTTTGAGGTGAGTTTTTCCTTCTAGTCATTTTGCTCAGTGCAGAGTGGCCAAAAACAAGTTGTACTGGGAAAAGGAGTAAAAGAGAGAAGACAAAAAAGAAAAGAATAGAAAAAAAAAGAAGAAAAAAAGAAATAAAGGGGGGGTGTTGAGGGGGACGCAAACCAAACCAAAACAAAACAAGGGGCAGTATCTTCTGATTCTGTATAGTCTAAATCCCTCGTCTTCCTCTGGAACTTTCCAGTGCCGCTTGGTCTATAACTTTCCTTTCCCCTGTCCTTCTAGCTGGTCTTCTGGGGGAGGGGCCTGCTGTGCTGATTCTCAGGTGTGAGCACCTGGGGGAGCTGCTCAGCCCCCTGCCTGGTGCATGGCTCAGTGGGAGTTGTTTATCCTGTTTATCCTGTGAGGCCTTTGTGAGTTTCAGTTTATCCTTGAGGCCCCAGGAGGAACAACAACAGTGGCGGTGGCCAGCTCTCTAGCCCTGGAGTCAGCTCCTGCAGTAACTACCGCAGCTCCCAGTACGCAGGGGACTGGATGCTACTGGGGGGGGGGGGGGAGTGTGGAGGCGCTGATCTGCACAGCTCAGGGCGCCCAGTGGCAGGAGCTTCCTTGCTGTCCCGTGCCCTCCCGGCCTCTGCCTGTCCCCGGGGGGAGCGTGGATCCTGGGCTGGGTCCCCCGGCTCCCTGGGCTCCGGCCTGCGCTGCTGGAATCGCGGCTCCCTGCAGCGCAGCCCCCTCCGGGCCGAGCCGCCTCCGAGCTGTTCCCAGGTCAAGTGGGGCACGTGCTACAGCCCTTTAGGGAGCTCCTCCGTGGTGTGTAGCGTGCTCTCCCCCTGGGGCGCCCATCCTCTGTTAGTGCCCCTGGGAGCCTGAGGGCATCCCTGCCCCTCCTGGGACCCTGCTCCAACTCCCTGGGAGCGCCTTTCCTTCCAGGAAGATTGGTGAAGCTCCTGCTTCTCCAGGACTGGACGGGGCTTTCCTGTCCTGGGGGCACTTGCCCCGAGGCCTTAGCCCAGCTCCTGGCGGGGCCCCTCCCCCTTGGATGCTTTTTATTTATTTATTTTTTTCCGTCTTCCTACCTTGATAGAAGCAGGAACTCTTCTCACTGTAGCATTCCAGCTGTTTTCTGTTTAAGTCTCAGGCCGAGTTCGTAGGTTTTCAGGATGATTTGAAAGTTATCTAGGTAATTTCGTGGGGACAGGTGACTTGGGGACCCTACTCTTCCATCATCTTGCCCCCCAGTGTCTAAATTAAATGAATGATGAATCAACAAATACTTTGCATGCAAAATGTTACAATCTCTATGGGAGACAGTGCAGTATTTATCAAAACTAAAAATGCATTTACCCCTGACCAAGTAACCCAATTTCTAGCATTTATCCTGTAATTCTCCTTCCCCTACCCTTGTACACACACATTTGGAAGTATTTATATATAAAGTCATTCATTGTAAACAATTTAAGTATTATTCTTAAGCTTTTCAATACGTTGAAAAAAAAATCAATGGTACTTTCATAAAATGGAATACAGTGCAGTTTCAGAAAGAAAATAAAGAATTTCACTTAATACTGATAGGAAAAGTGTCTAGAATACTTTATGTAAAAAAAAAAAAAAACCAAGGTATGGAACAGGGTATATAGTGTACAGATTGTTGACTAAGAATTAGGGTATATGTAACCATATTTGCTTGCCTTTTTCATAATTAAACAATGGAAGGATATACAAAAAACTTACAATAAAAGTAGTTTCTGGGCAGCCCTGGGGGCGCAGTGGTTTAGCACCGCCTGCAGCCAGGGGTGTGATCCTGGAGACCCGAGGTGAATCCCAGGTTGGGCTCCCAGGTGGAGCCTGCTTCTCCCTCTGCCTGTGTCTCTGCCTCTCTCTCTCTCTCTCTCTCTCTCTCTGTGTCTCAATAAATAAATAAATAAAATCTTTATTTATTCAGTGTTACCTCTGGAGACAAAGGTCAGCCATGTGGGAAGTCAGCCATGCCCATGTGACTAATTGCCAATTAAATTTCTGGAGATCAAGGCTTGGGTGGGCTTCCTGGCTAGTGATACTCCATGTTTGCTGCCACATATTGTTGCTGGAAGTATGCAGTGCCCACATGACCACCAGGAGAGGACAACTGAAAAGTTGACCTCTGGTCTCTTCTGGATTCTGGGCTATGTGTATCTTTCCTTTGCTGATTTTTCTGTATCTTTTTTGTGTAATAAACCATATCCTTAAGTACAATCAATTTTTTGAGTTCTGTAAATCCTTCTAGCAAATGATTAAACTTGCAGACCTCTCAAACTGCAATACCTTTTTAGATTTTATAACCTTATGAATAGATGAACATATTTTGCTTTTTTAAAAAATTCAGTCTCTGTATTAAAATGAAATTTCAAAAATAATGAAAATAGGAATTGTTTTTATACCAGATAAAATAACGTTAAAATCATGAGACTAGGGATCCCTGGGTGGCGCAGCGGTTTGGCGCCTGCCTTTGGCCCAGGGCGCGATCCTGGAGACCCGGGATCGAATCCCACGTCGGGCTCCTGGTGCATGGAGCCTGCTTCTCCCTCTGCCTATGTCTCTGCCTCTCTCTCTCTGTGTGTGACTATCATAAATAAATAAAAATTTTAAAAAAAATCATGAGAATAATATAAACTTATAAAATACATTAAAAACAAAAAACTATAATTCTTTATGAATTTGTAATGACAAATATTAAAAAGTAGAAGGATAAACCCATGATCACTTAATAAAGTCGTTCAATAATCAAAATCTTCAGTTTTGTGTGATTCTGTAGCCCCCACAAGACCCTCAGTATAAGTTTCAGAAAATCTACAAATAAGAGGTAATTTTCTCATATAAATTATTAGAAAAAACAAAGTAGAGAAAAGAAAGGGCAAGAAAGTATCCTAATTCCTTTTGTGAGCCTAAAAAACATGATACCATAATTGGGCATGCATGTTAAAAAATTATAGACTTAACTAACTTGTTATATAGAAATAAAAACTAAAAAAAAAAGTATTGGGGAAAAGCCCCTCACAATATTCATATGTATATAATATAGCACAACTCACCATACTCAATAGCTAGTAGGTTCTATGCAGTAATTCAATAAGTTTATGTTAGAAACTCCATCATACTATTCATAATATTTATAAAGAAAATAAATTATACCTTTCCTTCAATAGATACAGAAGAAGTACTCAATATAACTCATTGTACATTTATGACTAAGTTGAAATTTAAGCAAATTAGAGGTAACTTACTTATTCTGGCAAAGGTTACCTACCAAGAGCCAACAGCAAACATCAGAGTTAATGGGGAAATTGTATATGATTTCCCTCAAGATTAACTTGATCTATTTTTATTCTTACTTTTCCATTTAATACATGGACCTTCTAAACTTCATAAATCCATTATAATACAAAATGAGGAATGAACATAAGGCTCACTTGAGATATATTCTTTTTCTGAGCCTTGGGAGAGGGTAGAGAACTGTGAGGGTCCAGCTGAGGGGACAGAAAGAGGATGGGGTCTTGAGATCAGGCCTACCTTACAACTCCTACATTCACCTCCCCAAAAACACACCCTTGCTGGAGAGTGGTCCCCCCTACAGGGAAAGAGCCTTGAAACTTGAAAAAGCACAGGAAGGACCAGGTGGCACTACTCATTCATGTATGGATATGAAGTGATCACGGGAACTTAAGGTTTGAGTTGCATAAAAACTTTTTTCCTATTTACTTAATAATTTATGTGTGTTTATGATTAACAGAAAAACTAAGAAAACAGGATTATTAAAATTAAAGTACATGAAAAGATAAGCAAATAAGCTAATTATTGCTGTAGATACAGAAAAGTATTTGATATAACTCAATGCATATCTATGACTAAAATCAAATCTATGCAAATAGCAGCTGGTGGGAAGCTACTTATTCTTTCATAAAAATTGTTATGGGGTACTGTAAGGCAAGTTTTTTTTTTTTTTTTAAAGAACTTTTAAATGGGTTGAACTTTCTCATAAGACTCTTATAGTAAGATGCTTTTGGTGACTTACCTGTGAAAGAGAAAGAAGAGCAGTTTTTACCTCCTGGCTTTGTCACAACCTGGGTATCTATCCCTGGACAATTCACTGATGTTTGGAGGCCCAATTTCTTTAAAGCTTTCAAATGAGACAAAGATGACCATGGAACTATCATTCTGGGATTCTGTGAGGTCAGTATACATGTACTAGTATACATGTGTGAAAGCAGCACAGCATTTATAAAGAGTGAAGAAGGGACTAGGGGACTTTCAGGGACAGTGGAGACAGAATTTCCTCCCTCCGCCTGATTATTCCTTACACCAAGACCCTACCCTCACTAGCTCTCCAGCAAAATGGACTTTCCTTAAGCGGCTTGCCCCTGGGCCACCCCGCTCACCTTGATCTTCTCAAGGGTAGTTCAAAACCCTCATTGACACATAGTGTGGTGGCTTCTGGAGGTGGCATTATCACTTAGACTGGCTCATTTTGGGTAGAGGGATCAAGAGCTGCTTCTGGCCATGAAAATCTAGTGTCTGCTCCCTTCTTCTCTGAAGCCCTGTAGAGAAATCTACAATTAAAAAGGATGCTATCTTCCAGGTAAGATTCTTGTTATCGGAGGCTTCCCCGCCCCCCTTGCCTTCCTACAAGAGTGGCTTTGTTCCAAGGGAGTTGGCACCTGAGCCTGGGAATCAAATTAATTTTATTTATGTATGTATGTATGTATGTATGTATGTATGTATTTATGAGAGACAGAGAGAGAGGCAGAAACACAGGCAGAGGAAGAAGCAGGCTCCATGCAGGGAGCCCGATGCAGGACTTGATTCCGGGACCCCAGGATCACGCCCTGGGCCAAAGGCAGGCGCTAAACCGCTGAACGACCCAGGGATCCCCCTCAAATTAATTTTAAAGTCACAAGCCATATTCTCCTGGAATATCGGAGTTAAAACATAAACCACTTGTAGAGCAGAGGGGACCAAAATCTTAATATGACCCAAGGGATCTGAAGAGACACTAGAAATCTCAAAATACATTTGTCATGTGGTGAGAGTTCAACCATATTTACTTAGAATTTTACCCTTGCGGATTTAGGGACAGTTGAGTTTCCTAATGCTGTGATATTAGAAAGAGTGCAAGATTGGGTATAAAACAACACATTTGCATGTAAGCTGCTTCACTGGCCAGCCTGTGACCCGAGCATATCATTTCACCAATCTGAGCCTCAGCTTGTTTTTTAAATAATGAATTATTTTCTAAAAATGTAAATAATTCTGCCTCACAGGATAGTTGTGCAATTTAATAACTACTCAACAAAAGTAACAGCTGTTACCACTATTCTTAGTGAAGATACTTGGCTACATGCTTTACAGGTGACATTTTTCAAATTGCCAAGAGACAGTCATTATAAATGTCCTTGTTTTCAGGTAAGAAACCAGACTTAGCCAGGTTCCTTCTGTCCTTTTGGATTTGTCACCTGCCTTACAGGTGACAGACATAGAACTCAGGCACATAGTCCCCACGCACCCTGGTTCTCACGAGCACCTGCTTCTGAGGAAGACTCTGCCCCACCTGCATCCCCAGAGCTGGAGTCACTCCCCCTGCCTTTGGTCTCGAAAAGGTCCTAAGGGTTGTGACTAAGTTACCCCTAAGGGGGTAACTGGGACTTCCAAGGACCATACCAGGTGGTCTCCTGGCCTCAGAGAATTCATGCTCCGCTACCTTGTCAGCTGAAGTGCCAACCCTCCACAGGTGCAAAGACACCAGAGCTCGGAGATACCCAGCCAGCAAATACTTGAGTCTCTGAGGATAGAGGTGGAATGAGGGATCCATGATTCCAAGGAGCCAAAGAGAATGGTTCCAGAATTCTGTGTATGAGCGTGTGCGATTCAGGACTATATTCCTTATGAACTTTGTCCCCTGAGCTTGAGGTGATTTCTACGGCTTTTCTGCATTTTAAAAATGGAAGATGTCAGTGAAACTTGAATATGGTCAGGATATTAGAAATATTAAGGAAAATTACAGTTACTCTTGCCAAATAAGAAAAGGCAAGGCTGTAAAACAATCGAGCAAAGCTGTAAAACTAAGGGTGGGTGTTTGGAATTGCAATTTGGGAGACACAGATTTAGATTTTTTAAAGGGGAAGGAGGAATTTAGGCACATTACATAATTTTCTTTCTTTTTTTTTTTTTTTAATGATTGCTACTGGCACGGTTACAGTAACACTATTCTGTACACAGCTGTTTGGTAAGGTTGGTGCTAGGCAGAAAGTCCATTGAACTCCATGCTTGCACGCTGCTGCTGTTGATCCAAGCTGCTTGCAAGTTGGCAACTAGTCAAATTCATCATTCTTCTGAGACTTGAGACAGAAGGCTTGTAGAGGCCGTATTTCCTCAGTGTCCACTGTATTTTAGATGACTCAACAATGTTTCAGTTTATTTTTATCACTCTTGTAATTATGAAAATAATGTAGGGTTATGTAGAAACCCTAATTGTCTGCTTGAAAAATTTTGTGGTACAAAATTTTCTTTGGAATAAAACTTCAGAAATATGGATTTTGCTCTACTAGTGTGCCTTTTAAGCTCAAAACTGCCAAAAGAAATCAAGGTACACATTTCTTAGGAATAAAGCTGTGAAATGTAAATAAAAGGGTAGAATATGGAGCATAGCATTATGATAAAATAATAGCATCTGTGACCAACATTTTACCTCGGAAAAGGGGAAAAAAAGGCAAGATAACTTTTTGGAAATTCAGAAATAATATACAAAAATACACACAATGAAGATAAGAAAATGATTATCGTACAATCAATGCATCTTCCAGAGATGGGCATAGTAGAGACAATCTTTTGACTAATTACACATATCGAGCTTTTTTTTTTTTTTTGCTTAGTATTATTTTTCATTAATCATTTCTTCTATGACGATGACAGATTTTTAAAAAAATGGATCCTACTCTAACTGAAGGAGGCTATGAATACTCATCAAGAAGTGCAATATTTGTGAACACAAGCATAAAGTTCTTATACTAAGCAGCTTCTCTGGAAAACGTTCCCCCTCATTGCACTTGGGACCCCACCCTAAGCCTTGCTCAGCGCTCAGGAGTCTGGTGTGGGAATCACGCTCTGCCTCCTCCGCTTCCCATCCAGGAGTTAGGGACGCGGGGCGGGGGCGGGGGCGGGGGCGGGGGGTGGGGTGGGTTGGGGGGGTGGCAGGTGGGGAGCGGGTGGGAAGGGAGTACTTGCCCAGGTTACCTGGAGGGCTCGAGGAGGTGGAGTGGCCATCTCCGCAGCTCCTGGGCACGTGTTGCTACCCCGCTCCGCTGAGATTGGGTGAGTCCTCTAGCGGTGCTCCAGGCTCTTCTGCAGGTCTGGTGCAGGGGTGCCTCTGCGGCCGCTCCCGGGCCACAGTGAATGGGTCTTGGTCTATATCTTAGCGAGGAACCAAATCCTCTATGTCACCAATTCCCCAGGGTCGTGGATTTGCTCTGTTGTACAGATTGAAGTTTCCAATTTTTTGCAAAAATGGATTCTACTAAGTGCCATGTGGTTTCCTTTGGGAAAGGCAAGAAATGCAAAAGCATGAAGCTTTAATGCAAAAGATAAATGCAATAGTAGTGACAGTTTAATAAAGTGTGGACCCACTAGCATTTATTCATTTCATGCAGTTTGTTCTTCGTTTTTATGTAGACTTAGAACATCAAGAATAAGCTTTTGTGGGGAGAGGGACGCTCCTCCCCTTCTTGATTTCTTTTGTCAGTTCTAATAATGAAATGGACAAAAGACATTAGCAGGAGGAAAAAAAGATTCACACATATAAAGAGATCTGGGACCTAAAGAAGTGACCGAGATAGGCAGCTTTTAGACTTTTTAAAAAAGAAACAATAATTTGTGAGGAATGGGCAAAACAAAGAGAGTATTCTTGTACTGGCTGTTTCTTAAGTAATTTTAATTAAATTTAATTAAATTTTAATTAAAAAAATCAATATTCCACTGTGGAATTATTATGGAGTGGCTTGACATGAGCACCAACACTTTGCAACTTGTTTTTTTTTAATCATCCTTAAGTTCTGTGCTGAACAATTCTGTTAAGCCTATTAAACACTTCACAGAGTTTTTCCTGTTTTTCTTTAAATATTTATTTGAAAGTTATAAATATCTGCTCAGTTGATTAAAATTCAACGCACAATGGGATATTGGAAGTTTCCTCTCACTGTCTACTCCACTTTCCAAACATAACCCACGTTAACTGGACTTTATGTAGTGTAGCAAAAATAAACAGACATTTTTCAAAAAAAAATTCTACGTCCACCCTTCACTTATTTGCATTTTTAAAACATTTAAATTGAATTAGCCATTATAGAGTAAATCATTAGTTTCAGATATAGTGCTCAATAATTCATCTGTTGTGTATAACACCCAGTGCTCATCACATCCAGTGCCCTCAATGCCCATCACACAGGTACCCCATCCCCCCATCCACCTCTCCTCCAGCAACCCTCAGTTTGGTTCCTATAGTTTGGTTCTCTCATGGTTTATCTCCCTCTCTGATGACTTCCCATTAAGTTTTCCATCCCTTCCCCTATGATCCTCTGTGCTGTTTCCTATATTCCACATATGAGGGAAACCATATGATAATTATCTTTCTCTGATTGACTTATTTCCCTCAGTATAAAGCCCTCCAGTTCCATCCATGTCAATGTAAATGGTAAATAATCATCCTTTCTGATGGCTGAGTAATATTCCATTGTCTATATATCCCACAACTTCTTTATCTATTCATCTGTCGATGAACATCTCAAATCTTTCCAGTTTGGCTACTGTGGACATTGCTGCTACAAACATTGTTGGGCAGGTGCCCCATTGGATCACTACATTTGTATCTTTGGAGGAAAATACCTACTACTGTAATTGCAGGGTTGTAGGGTAGCTCTATTTTTAACTTTTTAAATTTTATTTATTTATGAGAGAGAAAGAGTGGGAGGAGGGGCAGAGGGAGAAGCAGACTCCTTGTGGAGCAAGGAGCCCAACTCTGGGATCATGATCTGAGCCAAAGACACATGCTTAAACGACTGAGCTACCCAGGAACCCTATTTTTAACTTCTTGAGGAAATGCCACACTGTTTTCCAGAGTGGCTGCAGCAGTTTGCATTCCCACCAACAGTGTGAGAGGGTTCCCCTTTCTCCACATCCTGTCCAACATTTGTTGTTTCCTGTCTTGTTAATTTTAGCCATTCTCACTGGTGTGAGGTAGTATCTCATTGTGGTTTTAATTTGTATTTGCCTGATGGCAAATGATGTGGAGCATTTTCTCATGTGCTTGTTGGCCTTGTGCATGTCTTCTTTGGAGAAATGTCTGTTCATGTCCCATTGGTTATGGTGAGTAATCCTTTTAATGTACTATTGGATCCTATTTGCTAGCCTCTTGGTGAGAATTTTGGCATCTATGTTCATCAGGGATTTTGGTCTGTAATTCTCCTTTTTTTATATATATTTATTTTTTATTAGTGTTCAATTTACCAACATACAGAATAACACCCAGTGCTCATCCCGTCAAGTGCCCCCCTCAGTGCCCGTCACCCATTCACCCCCCCACCCCTGTAATTCTTTTTGATGAGGTTTTTGTCTGATGTTGGAATCAAGATAATGCTGGCATCATTTAAAGAGTTTGAAAGTTTTCCTTCCCTTTCTGTTTTCTGAAACGGCTTCAGAAGAATAGGTATTATTTCTTTTTTAAACATTTGATAGAATTCCCCTGGGAAGCCATCTGGCCCAGGACACTTGTTTTTTGGGTGGTTTTTGATTAATATTTCAACTTCCTTACTGGTATGGGTCAGTTCAGATTATAAATGAACTCTTCATCAAAATTAAAAGGCAACCTACAGAATGAGAGAAGATATTTGTAAGTTACATATAAGATGAAGAGATAGTATCTGAAATTTATAAAGAACTTGTCAAATTCAACACCCTAAAACCAAAAAATCTAGTCAAGAAATGGGCAGAAGACATGCATAGACATTTCTCCAAAGAAGACATACAAATGGCTAACAGACATGTGAAAAAATGCTCCATATCACTCAGCATCAGGGAAATATAAATCAAAACCACAGTGAGCTACCACCTCACAGTGGTTGGAATGACTAAAATGAACAACTCAGGAAACCACAGATATTGGTGAGGATGCAGAGAAAGGGAAACCCTTGTACACCTTTGGTGGGAATGCAAACTGGTGCAGCCACTCTGGAAAACTGTATGTAGGTTCCTCAAAATCTAAAAAAAGAATTATCATATGCCCCGTCAATTGCACTACTAGGTATTTATTCAAAGGCTACAACCATAGTGATTTAAAGAGGTACATGAACCCACCCCAATGTTTTTTAGCAGCAATGTCCACAATACCTAAAAAAAGGAAAGAGCCCAGATGTCCATGGACAGCTGAATGGATAAAGAAGAAGTGATATATATGTGATATATATCATATATATGTAACAGAATATTACTCAGCCATTAAAAAACATGAAATTTTACCATTTGCAATGACGTGGATGGAACTAGAGGTTATAATGGGAAGCAAAATAAGTCATTCTGAGAAAGACAAGTAACATGATTTCACTCATATGTGGAATTCAAGAAACAAAACAGATGAACATAGTAGAAGGGAAGGAAAAATAAAATAAGATAAAAACAGAGAGAGACAAACTATGAGACTTTTAGCTATAAGAAACAAGATAGGTGGGAGGGAGAGGGGAGCTGGGGTACCTGGGTGATGGGCATTAGGAGGGCACTGGAAGATATATGCAACTGATGAATCACTAAATTCTACTCCTAAAACTAATAATTTAGTATATGTTGACTAAATTAAATTTGTTGAATTGAGTTTAAAAATTTTTTTTAATTGAATTTAAATAAAATTTTAAAAAAATATCAATTGGTCATAAACGTATGGGTTTATTTCTAGACTCTCAAGTCTATTCCATTGTTCTATATGTCTATCTTTATTCTAGTATGCCATTTTGTTTACTGTAGCTTTGTAGTTAGTTTTGAAATCAAGAAGTGTAAGGTCTCCAATTTTGTTCTTTTTCAAGATTGTTTGGCCTATTTGGGGCCCATTAGATTTCCACATGAATTTAAGGATCAGCTTTTCCATTTCTGAAAAAAGAAAAAAAAAACACCATTGGGGTTTTGATAAAGACTGCACCAAGAGGTGATGGCTGATGCAATTCACTGAGTGTCCAACTCTTGGTTTTGGCTCAAGTCATGATCTCATGGGTCATGGGATAGACCTGGCATCAGGCTCTGCTCTCAGTATGTAGTCTGCTTGGGACTTTGCCTCCCTCACCCTTTGCCCCTCCCTTATTCTCTCTCTCTCTCTTTCTTTTCCTGTATCTCAAATAAATAAATAAATAAATCTAATAATAATAAAAAAAAACAGATTGCACTGAATCTGCAGATCACTTTGGCTAATATTACCATCTTAATAATATTAGGTCTTTCAACCCATGAATACAACATGTATTTTTTTGTTTATTTGTGTCTTCTTTAATTTCTTTTAGCGTTGTGTTGCAGTTTTCAGGATACAAGTCTTTCACCTACCTATTTAAATTTATTCCTAAGTATTTTATTCTTTTGGATACTAGATTTTAAAAATATTTTATTTATTTATTCATGAGAGACACAGAGAGAGAGAGGCAGAGACACAGGTAGAGGGAGAAGCAGGCTCCCTGTGGGAAGCCCGATGTGGGACTTGATCCCAGGACCCCAGGATCATGCCCTGAGCCAAAGTCAGATGCTCAACCGCTGAGCCACCCAGGTGCCCCTTTTGGATACTATTTAAATTTACTTTTCATTTGCTCATTGCTTGCGTTTCTTTGTATGCATCATACTTTTTTTTTGTTGTTAATACTTAAGCCATTTTAAATATTATAAGGTAGTATCACTGGAAATTCAGTTGTTCTTCCTCTTCAGAGTTTTGTTTTTGTTACTTGCTTTAGGCTGTAACTTGTTCCAAAATGGAAAATAACAAATTTAAGAGAAAAATGATGCTTGTTAATACACATTGCTTGTTTTTCGTCATACAGTGCTGTCCAACAACAAGTATAGGAAATGGTGTGGGGTAAAATATTCTTTCCATAATTTATAAATTATGCTATCACAACTTTCTCATTGACAACAGCATCAAATCCAAACTCTTTGGAGTGACAAACAAGACTCACCTTGACTTGGTCCCTCCTGCCTCTCTGACCCTGGCTCAAACCAATTCCCCAGTAGGTGCCTTCACTCCAGCCAGGGGCAGGGAACTCTTGGATGAGTGTTCTCAGGAATCTGCCTAGAACCTCTTTCTGCCCCCATCTTCTTTTGAACTTCTATTTATCCTTAGTTATTTAGCTTCAGTTTCATTTCTTCCATCTTAAATATTTTTCTTTCCTCATCTTTCTGGCCTAGCTGCCCAAATATGTGCTCATTTTTATCATAAGTCTTTAAAATGTATTGTAATAGTTTGTTGTGATCATCTCCCTAAATAAACTCTCAGTTCCTGCAGGGCAGGGGTGACATTTTTCATTCCTGTCCCCTGAGGGCAGGTATCAGAGGCTAGTGCTTAATATTGTCTGACAGCCTAAATGAGTTGAATTTGAATTTCATCTAGCTACCTACTACTTACATAAACTTTCACTTAATATTTATTAACCTCTACTAAGGACAAGATAATATGCTAAGGACAGGTGATGCGGAGATATCAGAATAGAAATATAACAGCTCCTTTCATTAACTGCTAGGATAGAGGTGAATAAATACAAGGTGCTACCAAGTTGGTATAGGAAGAAATTGCTTTTTATTGATAAGACATTAATGAAGCATTTGATTTGGATCTTATGAGATGAACAGAACTTCATTAGTCCAGAGAACAGAGAAGTATTCAAGGCCATGGAACTGAAACACGGAAACATATTTACTTCATCATAAAAATAATATATGCTCATTGTAAAAATGCAAACAATACAGAAGTACTTTGAGTCATGACTCCTCAATTCCATATTCAGAGTGGAATTCTAACATCTTTGATTATATGCATTTGTTTTTGGTTGTGTGCAGTTTTTGTTTTATAAAAATAGTATCATGCTGCATGTATTTTCTGCAACTTGATTTTTCGCTCATATCATAGACTACCTTCTATGTCACTACATCCAAATCAATAAACCTTTAAGCCATATTTTGGTGTGGTTGGATGCCCATTAGATAATTATGCTTTTTGACAGAATGATGGAAAAGCTTAACAAACTGTGTTTTTTCTATGGTTTATGCACATAGTTACATGTACACTCATGTGAAAAGAAACCACTTATGTTTTTTATACAGAACATGACACAGAAAATGTGAGACTTACCTAGAGAACATATTGTTTTGCCTCTTTTTATTCTAAGAATTTTATAACTTTCTCTCTTAGATTTATATTAGGCTTTATGAACATCCCATTCAGATTGCAGAAAGGCTTAAAAAAGAGAAGAGCTGTGGCTTTTATAAGAATAAATAGGTAAAAACTAACATCAGCCTGGCAGAGTCAGCAGACTCAACTGGAACTACATAATGAGATGATTCATATGAAATAAATAGACTTATTTATTAAATAAATATATTTCTTCTCTCATTTCCTTAACTTATTGATGTTTGCTCCAATGTGATGGAAGGATGATTGTCCAATCTCATTAAGATATTACTTTCTTTTGGGAGGAGAAAAAGTAAATGCAGAAATTATTGGGAACTCTTTATGTTGTATCTTATTTTCTACAAAAGTAATTCTTATGGTAACACCTGAAGAACTTCTAGAATATCAGGGCAAGATTTTGTGAATAAAAGCAAAAAAGTTTAGTGAAAAAGTGTTAGGCCTATGTAAACAATTCTTTCACAAACTAAGTTCTCTAAATTTTTGCTCTTTACCCAATGTTTTAGGTTGAACATTAAAATCTGCTGATATTCAATGATTTTTTTTGACTAGAAACAATAGCCATTTCATATGATTTAAAGTAATAAAAAATAGAACTATTACAATTAAGGCAAGTTAATAAACATTTCTATTTTTATACATGCAGCTAAGACAGTCTGCTTAAAGTAGAACTTTGTAGAAAAAAACAACAAATCTGAAGCCCAACATTGATGTAAAAGTGCATGTACATACATTTATTCTTTAAAATTCAAAGCAGTGACTTTTGCACCCAAGAGTTGACCTGAGAGTACTCAGGATCTTAGATCATGAGAGAAAATATTTGGATATGGTTGTGTAGAGTATGTTTTCATTAACAGTTTACCAAACTTAGAAAAGAAATTTCCCTATTAAGGTATATTTTAGATATAGTATTTTCCTATGATACACTAAAGCTAAAAGCACACATGTATCTAATGAAATAAAGTCTATGGTATATCTAGAGCTCTGGCCTCTAGTTTTGCTCTGGCTCCTGACACTGTTTTGTGTGATTTTGGGTCATTTAAGGTCTTTTGGTTGATTCCTCCCTAAGAAAGTTCCACTTAGGGTGATTTCTAAAATTCTGGATTATCTGTGCATTTCATTCTTTTTTGTTAATATAATACTATGCTGATGAGTCAACCACAAAATTATTCTCAGACGTGTTTGTTATTGCTCCTTCCTCTGCCTTAGGAATGTGCACTTAGAACAACAACCAAAGGAAAGGAAATAAAATGCTTGACCCGTGCCTGGTATAGGTTGTTTGATCAAAACAAGACTCTACTTGCATGACTGACAAGGCATGATAGGAAGGGCTACTCCTCTGGGCTTATGATACAATTTCTATTGTTTAGAAGAGTTGAGGGAATGGAGGCTGTTAAAGGAAGAACAGAAACAAGAAACATAATAAAAATGCCTATTGGGCCACAGAGTGGGTGAATTGGGAAGCTTACTGGGTAGTAGCCCTGGATCTCACCTAGATTTTCACATCTTTCATGCATATCAATGACAATTGCTCCTACCTCCTTCAACTGCTGGGCTCTTGTGTTCACTGCAGGGTAGTGAGTGTGGGTGTCTGCTTCCCTGAGCTTGTTTTTCAAAGTTGAAAAAGAAGGTTTAACTTCCCCTCCTACCTCTCCTTAAACACACTCTGGAGGCAGAGCCAGGCTTAAGAGGAGCTCTTAGAAGCAACTGCTGCCTCTGAATATTTTCCCCTGAAATGACAATATTACAATATTTGTCATTGTGTCTCAACTTTTGATTAGGGATTTATTTGTTTAACCAATCCAATTAATCTAAAGCCAGCAGCCATGCCCACTTTGTTGTGGTCAGCAGCTTTCCTCTGAATACCTCATTAAGCTAGGGTTGACCTGTGGGCATATAAGGGGTAGAGGAGGAGATGGGGTTTCAATGTGTGGAGACAAAGGAGGAAAAAAAAGATTTGAAATAAAAATGAAATAACAAATGTTGGCAAGGATATAGAGAAAAAGGAACCTTCATGAACTTTTGGGAATGTAAACTATTGCAGCCACTGTAGAAAACAGTATGGAGATTCCTCAAAAAATCAAAAATAGAAATACCATATAATCCAGTAATTCCACTTATGAGTATTTCCCCAAAGAAAACAAAAAACTAATCCAAAAAGATGTGTCACTACATTTATTGCAGCATTATTTATAATAGCCAAGATATAAAAGCAATCTCAGTGTCCATAAATAGATGAATAAAGAAGATGAAGTATTGGGAAGCCTGGATGGCTTAGCAGTTTAGTGCCACCTTCAGTCCAGGGCGTGATCCTGGAGTTCTGGGATTGAGTCCCATCCATGTTGGGCTCCCCGCATGGAGCCTGCTTCTCCCTCTGCCTGTGTCTCTGCCTCTCTCTCTCTGTATCTCCCATGAATAAATAAATAAAGTCTTAAAAAAAAGAAGTATTATGCAGCCATAAAAAAGGGTGAGATCATGCCATTTGTGACAACATGGATAGACCTAGAGGGTATTATGCTAAGTGAAATAAGTTATACTGAGAAAGAGAAATATAATGATTCCACTCATAAGTGGATTCTAAAAAACAAACAAATGAATAAATAAACAAAAACAGAACCAGAGAAAAAATACAGGGAACAAACTGATGGTTGCCAGAAGGAGGTGGGAGATTGGGCAAAATGTGTGAAGGGGAGGGGGGAAATATAGCCTTCCAGTAATGGAATGAGTAAAGTACAGGAATAAAAGCTACAGCATAAAAAATACTGTAAATGATGTTGTAATGGCAACATGACAGGACAGATGATAACTACACCTGTGATGAACATAGCATAACACATAAACTTGTCAAGTCACTAAATTGTATACCTGAAGCTAATTTAACATTGTGTGTCAACTATATTCAAACAAAAAACCCTTTTTTAAAAAAGATTTATTTATTTTAGAGAGAGAGAGAGCACAAATAGGAGGGGCAGAGAGAGAGGGAGAGAATCTCAACTAGATTCTAAGCTGAATGTGGAGCCCAATGCGGGGCTCGATCTCTCAACCCCGAGATCGACCTGAACCAAAACCAAGAGTCAGTGGCTCAACCGCCTGCACCACCCAGGCACTTCCAAATAAAAGCAAAATTTTAAGAGGATATATATTTTTAAAAAAAGGATATATAAGACTCTGACAAAGATAGACTTAATTTATTTGGATATTTGGCCTCCAGGGTTTGTAGCACTAGAAAAATAACCAGCAATCATGAGAGGATCTGAAATGCACAAAGAAACAAATAAAATGATTTAAGACTAGTCAATTCTAGAGTAGATTCTGATAAGAAATACTGCTTCAATTTCTTAACATTCGTATCTATCATTTGCAATTCAGCCACTAGATGACAGCCCAGCACTGTGCTTTTATATGGTGTCTGAGACCATCAAGCTCTACAATACGTTGCCAGTCTGAGAGGACACATTTTATTTTTTAAATAAGTGTTTTGTGATTCTTTTTTCTTCTTCTCATGGTATGTTATCCCACATACAGTAATCATTTCAATGTGGTTTCTTCCTATGTTTTCCTACTTGTCTTCTCTCATGATTAAGAATATCATAATAGAAAATGGTTGGAAGGATTTTTGATAGTTTCCTTGCCCAGATACACTTGCTGCCTGTTAGTTTAGATCTCAGCCTAAATCATTGTTGGTGTAGATAGATGCCATGACTGTACCTTCAAAGCTTTTCTCTTAGAAAAGAATTTTTTTAAACAAAATCATTTTCCAAAAATTGTAACAGGAATTTAAAAGACACATTTAAAAGGGAAAATTTCCTGAATAGCCTATGTATAAAACAGATAATGAAGAAAATATTTATTTGGCACTGCATATAATTTAGTTGCCTGTAAAACATGTATTCACTCAATAAGTATGAATCAAGGGTCTGCTTTGAGCAACTGAGATTACTAGAAATCATATAGACCTAGCATGAATTGGCAATCAGAGCTCATAACTTAATGCACTCTTTTGTCCAATTATCTTTTTGTCAAAACCACTTTACTGTGATGATTTACATGTCATAAAGTTTACCCATTTGAAGTATATAATTAAATTATTACTATAGTAGTTTTAGAACATTTTCATGACCCGAAAAGATCCTTTGTGCTCATTTGCACACAATTACTTTTTAAATCTAATTGTAACAGGAAGATACACTTGAAAAAATTATTTTTTACTTAATGTATTTATTTAATGGAGGAAAATGTTTATTTTCCCTTTGGGAATATGTCCTCAAATGACCTACATACATTTTGCTCATAGCCCTTCATCACAACCTTTCTGTTCTAACTCACACATTTTTTCATCCTCACAATATCATAGGTTAATTCACCCTGCCAGCTCTCTGCTTCTACAAGTCCCCTTGCCTAGAGTCCTCTTTGGTCTGGTTTACTTGCCTAAATCTCTTCATGTATTAGGCGGGACCTCACACTGCACCATTTCCCTGATGCCAATACCCACCCCTCTCTACCTCATCACTTCTGGTTTGTTGAATATGCTCTGTAGAATATGAAGATGTTTCATTTCTCTGCAATTAAGCCTTGAATGCTTTCAGGCTGGGCTGATCAGATGAACTTTCTCCAATATCCCTGACCTCTGATACTCAACTCAACAAACCTGAGTTGATTGTAGAGCAACAGAGGGAAGTAGTGTCAAGAGGGGCCATGGTTCACACAGCTGAATTTCAGTCAAGTAAGTCCAAAATTAGAGGGACAATTCAATTTGTGTGCCTGGTGACCTTCTAAAGTAGAAAGGAGAGAGACAGGAAATGAAATGTATTGAGGGACTATTTGCCAAGCTATTTTTCCATACAGTATTTGGCATAATTCTAACAAATTTGCAGGTGAGATAACTGGGGCTCAGAGAAGCTAAGAAACAGGACCAAGACCACACAGCTTTAAATGAAGTTAGAATTCAAACCCAGGAAGAGAGAAGCTACTTTTCAACTCCCATAACTATAACTAGAGTTCATTCACCTTGGAAATCATCTGAGAGAACTGGGATTTGGCCCCATAAAGCCATCTTATACTTTGCCACAGTGGAAAGACATGAGGAATGAAAATAATCAATAGTTATTATACAAAATAAAGTGAGGTCATTACCATGAGTCATGTTCAAATGCTAATGGGATTCAAGGGAGGAAGAGTTATTTCCTGTTAAGAGAAAAAGAAAAGCTTAATGGAAAATGCAGTGTTTGAGATAAGTCTTCAAGACTGGAAAGACAATCCAAGCTGTGGAAACAGGATATATAAAGGTGACTGTGCAGAATTAATGAAGTAGTGTTGAGATTGCTCTCCTTAGGAAGCCTGGCTTACAATACTGGTGCTTGGTTGGTGTCTGGGAAATTAGTTGATAAATAGTTCTCTACATTAATATGAAATTTTCCCTAAGTGATAGGAATGGTTCATCATGCCAAAACTGTGTAAAAAATGTGGTTTATGCTGAATACCAGCTTTCTTTCTGGAAATAGAATTTTGGTAAGTGCTGAGCATAGAGTACCTATGTAAGGAGCCCCTAATACACACCTTGGAATCCCTAATGAGCTTCCCTGGTCAAGATCACATGCACATGCTGTCACCCTCATGCTTTTAGATTAGTGGATACTGGGTACTGTGCTGGGGGAAGACGGGATCAGGGGATCCTGGGTCCCGTGGTGAGACTTGGTCCTTTGAGCCTTTTCCCTTTCCTCATTTTGTTTTGTATCCTTTCACTGTAATAAATAAATAAGTATGATTGTATGTTGAGTCCTGTGTATTCATACCAAATCATTGAACCTGACAGTGGTCTTGGGGACCACTGACACAGTAACTGAATTGAAAATATGTGTTTTAAAATTGGCAACGTTTGGGACACCTGGGGAGCTCAGTGGTTGAGCATCTGCCTTTGGCTCAGGTCATGATCCTGGGGTCCTGGGATCCAATCCCACATTGGGATCCCCACAGGGAGCCTGCTTCTCCCTCTGCCTGTGTCTCTGCCTCTCTCTCTGTGTTGCTCATGAATAAATAAGTACAAGCTTTGGGGAAAAAGGTCGGCAAAATTTGACTGGACTTTAAGTTATTTATAGGCAGAAAAACTAGACTGAGGTCATTTCAGGAACAGTATTACCTGCTAATGCTCTGTTTTTAATTTCAAACTTAATTTCCCTTTAGTTAGAGAACACACTAATGTATTTGACATCTACACTACATCACACTAATGCATGATTCTACATCTTTTAAATATGTTGAATGTCTTCCCATGATATGACCATATCCAAGGTTTCTCTTATCGAGTGCACCATATTCACTTGAGAAGAATAAATATTCTTTCCTTGTTGGGTGGGATGTTTTATAAATGTAGGTTAGGTCTAATTGGCTGGTGGTTTTGTTCAGTTCTTCAATACTTTTACTGATTTTCTATCAATTTGATCTGCCAATTACTGAAAAAATTTTGAAGCCTTCAACTATCATTTGCCCATTTTCCTTTCAATCACATTATTTTTTAATCCATCTATTTTGAAAGTATCTTGTTAGGGGCATACACATCTTATAATGTGTATAGACTATTATATCCTCTTGGTAGATGATTATATTACTATGTAATTAATGTCCCTCTTTATCTCTTAAAACTTTCTTCACTAGGAAGCATACTATTTTTGATACAAATATAGCAGTTCCAGCTTTCATTTGTTTTTTTTTGTTTTTTTTGTTTTTTTTTTGTTTTTTAATTTACGATAGTTAGAGAGAGAGAGAGAGAGAGAGAGAGAGGCAGAGACAGGCAGAGGGAGAAGCAGGCTCCATGCACCGGGAGCCTGATGTGGGATTCAATCCCGGGTCTCCAGGATCGCGCCCTGGGCCAAAGGCAGGCGCTAAACCACTGCGCCACCCAGGGATCCCTCCAGCTTTCATTTGAATGATGTTTGCATGGCACACATTATTCATCCTTTTACTTTCAATCTACCTACATTTGTATATTTATGTATGTATTTATTTATATTTATTATTTACTATTTTCAAGTTTTTATTTAAATTCCAGTTAGTTAACATATAGTGTTAATTATTAGTTTCAGGTATAGAATTTGGTGATTTATCACTTAAAAAACCCAGTGCTTATCACAAGTACCCTTCTTAATCTCCATCACCCATTTAACCCATCCCTACTACCCACTTCCCCTTCAGCAACCCTCAATTTGTTCTCTATAGTTAAGATTCTGTTTTCTGGCTTGCCTCTCTTTTCTACCCTATGTTTATCTGCTTTGTTTCTTAGAATCCACATATAAGTAAAATCATATGGTATTTGTCTTGCTCTCACTGATGTATTTTGCTTAGCATAATACTCTCTAACTCCATCCTTGTCATTGCAAATGATGGCAAGATTTCATTCTTTTTTACGGATGAGTAATATATATATATACACAAAAAACCAAACTTCCTAGCTTTTATCTGGAAAAGTCTTAATTTTTCCCTCTCCCCCTGCCCCCTGCTAGAGAGAGTGTGCACATGTCTTTGCCCCAGTAAAGGATGAGGGGTGTAGGGAGAGAGAATCTCAAGTAGGCTTCACAGCTTTGTTTTTTCTTAAGATTGCTTTTGTACTTTTGTGTCTTTTATGGTTTCATATGAATTTCAAAAAATTTTCTATTCATGTGATAGTGCCATTGGAATTTTGATAGGGATTTCATTTGATCTGTAGGAGGATCTGGGTAGTATGGACATTTTAACAATATTAATTCTGCTACTCCATGAATGTAAGATATCTGTTCACTTATTTTTGTCTTCTTTAATTTCTTTCATCAAGGTCTTACAGTTTTTGGTTTCATTTTCAGGTTAAATGTATTTTTGTTGCTACCATAAGTGAATTTTTTTTCCAATCCTTTTTTCTTTTTCTCAGATAGTTTGTTGTTAGCGTGTGGTAACAAAACTGTTTTTTCAAATATTTTTTTTATTGGAGTTCAATTTGCCAACATATAGTATAACACCCAGTGCTCATCCCATCAAGTGCCCTCCTCAGTGCCCATCACACAGTCCCACAATACCCCCACATACCTCCCCTCCACTACCCCTTGTTCATTTCCCAGAATTAGGAGGTACTCATGTTTTGTCTCTCTCTAATTTTTCCCACTCATTTTCTCTCCTTTCCGCTATAATCCTTTCCACTATTTCATATACTCCCAATGAGTGAGACCGTATGATGTTTGTCTTTCTTCGATTGACTTACTTCACTCAGCATAATACCTTCCAATTCCATCCACATTGAAGCAAATGGTGGGTATTTGTCTCTTCTGATGGCTGAGTAATATTCCATTGTATATATACACCACATCTTCTTTATCCATTCATCTGTCAATGGACATTGAAGCCCCTTCCACAGTTTGGCTATTTTGGATATTGCTGCTGTGAACATTGGGGTGCAAGTGTCCCAGCATTTCACTACATCTATATCTTTGGAGTAAATACCCAGTAGTACAATTGCTGGGTCATAGGGTAGCTCTATTTTTAACTCTTTGAGGAGCCTCCACACAGTTTTCCAGAGTGGCTGTACCACCAAGAGTGCAAGAGGGCTCCCCTTCTTCCACATCCTCTTCAACATTTGTTATTTCCTGTCTTGTTAATTTTCACCATTCTCACTAGTGTGAGGTGATATTTCATTGTGCTTTTCATTTGTATTTCCCTGATGGCAAGTGATGTGGAGCATTTTCTCATGTGCCTATTGGCCACGTGTATGTCTTCATTGGTGAAATGCCAATTCATGTCTTCTGCCCATTTCATGATTGGATTGTTTGTTTCTGGGTGTTGAGTTTAATAAGTTATTTATAGATCTTGGATACTAGCTCATTTTCTGATATGTCATTTGCAAATATCCTATCCTATTCTGTAGGTTCTCCTTTAGTTTTGTGAACTGTTTACTTGCTGTGCACAAGCTTTTTATCTTGATTAAGTCCCAATAGTTCATTTTTGCTTTTGTTTCCCTTGCCTTCATAGATGTATCTTGCAAGAAGTTGCGTGGCCAAGTTCAAAAAGGGTGTTGCCTGTTTTCTCCTCTAGGATTTTGATGGATTCTTCTCTCACATTTACTTTTTTAAATATTTTATTTATTTATTCATGAGAGACACAGAGAGAGAGGCAGAGGGAGAAGCAGGCTCCATGTGGGGAGCCCGACGCGGGACTCTATCCCGGGTCTCCAGGGTCACGCCCTGGGCTGAAGGCAGGTGCTAAACCCCTGAGCCACCCGGGCCGCCCTTGTCTCACATTTAGATCTCTCATCCATTTTGAGTTTATCTTTGTGTATGGTGTAAGAGAATGGTCTAGTTTCATTCTGCATGTGGCTTTCCAATTTTCTCAACACCATTTATAGAGGAGACTGTCTTTTTTCCAAGGTATAGTCTTTCCTGATTTATCCATGAAGAAAGTCCATGGTATTTTGATAGGGATTGCATTGAATGTGTAAATTGCCCTGGGTAGCATAGACATGTTTACAGTATTAATTCTTCCAATCCACGAGCATGGAATATTTTTCCATCTCTTTGTGTCTTCCTCAATTTCTTTCAGAAGTGTCCTGTAGTTTTTAGGGTATAGATCCTTTACCTCTTTGGTTAGGTGTATTCTTAGGTACCCCTTATGCTTTTGGGTGCAATTGTAAATGGGATTGACTCCTTAATTTCTCTTTCTTCAGTGTCATTGTTAGCGTATAAAAATGCCACTGACTGCTGGGCATTGATTTTGTATCCTGCCACATTGCTGAATTGCTGTATGAGTTCTAGCAATCTTGGGGTGGAGGCTTTTGGCTTTTCTATATACAGTATCATGGCATCTGAAAAAGGGAGAGTTTGACTTCTTTGAATTTGACTTCAAATTCTCCAATTTGAATGCCTTTATTTCTTTTTGTTGTCTGACTGCTGAGCCTAGAACTTCCAGTACTATGTTGAATAGCAGTGATGAGAGTGGACATCCTTGTCGTGTTCCCGATCTCAGGGGAAAGGCCCTCAGTTTTTCCCCATTGAGAATGATATTTGCTGTGAGCTTTTCATAGATGGCTTTTAAGATGCTAAAGATTGTTCTCTCTATCCCTACACTCTGAATAGTTTTGATCAGGAATTGATGCTGTATTTTGTCAAATGCTTTCTCTGCATCTATTGAGAGGATCATATGGTTCTTGTATTTTCTCTTGTTGATGTGATCTATTTTGTTCATCGTTTCCCGAATGTTGAACCAGCCTTGCATCCTGGGGATAAATCCCACTTGGTCATGGTGAATAACCTTCTTAATGTACTGTTGGATCCTATTGGCTAGTATCTTGTTGAGAATTTTTGCATCTGTGTTCATCAGGGATATTGGTCTATAGTTCTCTTTTTTGGTGGGGTCTTTATCTGGTTTTGGAATCAAGGTGATGCTGGCCTCATAAGTGAGTTTGGAAGTGTTCAGTCCCTTTATATCCTTTGGAACAGCTTTAGTTCCAAAGCTTTAGTAGCATAGGTATTATTTCTTCTTTAAATGTTTGATAGAATTCCCCTGGGAAGCCATCTGGCCCTGGACTTTTGTGTCTTGGGAGGTTTTGGATGACTGCTTAAATTTCCATGCTGGTTATTGGCCTATAAGATTTTTTATTTCTTCCTGTTCCAGTTTTGGTATTTTGTGGTTTTCCCAAAATGCATCAATTTCTTCTAGATTGCCTACTTTATTGGCATATATAATGTGCCATTATAATGTGCTTAAATGTGCTTTTAAAATCATTTGTATTTCCTTGGTATTGGTTGTGATCTCTCCTGTTTCATTTGTGATTTTATTGAGTCTTTTCTCTTTTTAAAAAGGCTGGATAATAGTTTATCTATCTTATGAATTCTTTCAAAGAACAAACTCCTGGTGTTGTTGATCTGTTCTACAGTTCTTCTGGTCTCTATTTCATTGAGTTCTGCTCGAATCTTTATTTTATCTCTTCTTCTGCTTGGTCTAGGTTTTACTTCCTGTTCTTTCTCCAGTTCCTTTAGGTGTGAGGTTAGCCTGTGTATTTGAGTTTTTTCCAACCTTTTGAGGGTGGCTTGTATTGCAATGTATTTACCTCTTAAGACTGCTTTTGCTGTATCCCAAAGATTTTGAATGGTTGTGTCTTCATTTTCATTAGTTTCCATGAATCTTTTTAATTCTTCTCTAATTTCCTGGTTGGCCCTTTCAACCTTTAGCAGGATGCTCTTTAACCTCCACGTGTTTGAGTTTCTTCCAAATTTCTTCTTGTGATTGAGTTTTAGTTTCAAAGCATTATGGTCTGAAACTATGCAGGGGACAATCCCAATCTTTTGGTGTCAGTTAAGACCTGATTTGTGACCCAGTATGTGGTCTATTCTGGAGAAAGTTCCATGTGCACTTGAGAAGAATGTGTATTCAGTTGTGTTTGGATGGAAAGTTCTGTAAATATCTGTGAAATCCATCTGGTCCAGTGTATCATTTCAAGCTCCTGTTTCTTTAGAGATGTTGTGATTAGGAGATCTGTCATTTTCAGAAAGTGCCATGTTGAAGTCTCCCAGTATTAGTGTATTATTATCTGAGTATATCTTTACTTTGGTTATTAATTGATTGATCTACTTGGCAGCTCCCACTTTAGGGGCATAAATATTCATGATTGTTAGTTCCTCTTGTTGGATAGATCCTTTAAGTATGATATAGTGTCCCTCTTCATCTCTTACTACAGTCTTCGGGATAAACTTTAATTTATCTGATATGAGAATTGCTACCCCTGCTTTCTTCTCTCTCTTTTTTTTTTCTCATTAATCTTTTGTTTTAATGGGTCAAAATTCTGTGACAGATTTTTGGTAAACTTTTTTCATTAAAAATTACTGATTTTAAAAACTAATAACTTAAAAGTGTCATACACACACACACACACACACACACACACACACAAACCCAAATGGTCCCCAAAACATTCTCCTTTCCTTCTGAAGGTTTTACGATGCATTGTTATCATTAACCAGTCTTTTGCTATTAAACTTAAATGGACAATTGACACAAACAGTTCTGAGACCATTCTTCCACCATTGATTAAGACTGGGGTGGCAGGTATTGGGGATAATATTCATTTAGCCTTCCGAGCTTTCTGGGCAGACTTGGTACTTTGCTAGCTCCAGTTGCCTTCTTGTCCACTGCTTTGTTGACACCCACAGCAACCATCTGTCTCATGTCATGAACAGCAAAATGGCCCAGAGGAGGATAGTCAGAGAAGCTCTAAACAGGCATAGGTTTGCCAGGAACCATATCAATAATGGAAGCATCCCCATATTTCAAGAACTTGAGACCATCTTCCAGCTTTTTCCAGAATGACAATATATCTTCTCCTTTAGCTCAGCAAACTTGCAAGAAATGTGAGCTGTGTGACAATTCAGCACAGGTGCGTATTCAGCACTGGTTTGGCCTGGATGGTTCAGGATAATCACCCTGTGAAGCCAGCTGCTTCCATTGGTGGGTCATTTTTGCTCTCACCAGCCACGTGGCCACGATGAACATCTTTGACAGATACGTTCTTGATATTGAAGCCCACATTGTCCCCAGGAAGAGCCTCACTCAAAGCTTCATGGTGAATTTCAACAAACTTTATTTCAGTTGTAACATTGACCAGAGTAAAGGTGACCACCATGCCAGGCTTAAGAACACCAGTCTCCACCTGACCCACTGAGACAACACCAATACCACCAATTTTGTAGACGTCTTTGGAGAGGCAGACTCAAGGGCTTATCAGTTGGACAAGTTGGTGGCAGAATGGAATCCAGAGCTTCAAGCAGTGTGGCATTCCCATCTTTACAGGTGACTTTCCATCCCTTGAACTGAGGTATGTTAGCACTTGGCTCCCACATGTTGTCACCATTCCAACCAGAAATTGGCACAAATGCTACTGTATCAGGGTTGTAGCCAATTTTCTTAATGTAGGTGCTGTCTTCCTTAACAATTTCCTGTGTCTCTTCCGGCTGTTGGGTGATTCAGTGGAGTCCATTTTGTTAACACCAACAATTAGTTCTTTTACACCTAGTGTGTAAGCCAGAAGGGCATGCTCATGGGTCTGCCCATTCTTGGAGTACCTGCTTCAAATTCACCAACACCAGCAGCAACAATCAGGACAGCACAGTCAGCCTGAGATGTTCCTGTAATCATGTTTTTTGTAAAGTCTCTGTGTCCTGGGGCATCAATGGTGGTCACATAATTCTTGCTGTCTTGAATTTCTACAGGGAGATATCAATGGTGATACCACGTTCAGCTTTCAGTTTATCCAAGATCCAGGCATACTTGAAGGAGTCTTTTCCCATCTCAGCAGCCTCCTTCTCAAAATTTTCAATAGTTCATTTGTCGATCCCACCACATTTGTAGATCAGATGGCCAGTAGTGGTAGACTTGCCTGAATGTCGAGGTGTTGAATGGTTTTTATTGATTGGGGGCAGGGACCTCTCTATCTTCTGGATCTGAATGCCTGTTTCCCTCCCCAAATTAGGGAAGTTCTCAACTATGATTTGTTCCAATATGTTTTCTGGCCCTCTCGGAGCTCTCTGGAATCCCAATTAAACATAGATTTTTCCTTCTGAGGCTGTCATTTATTTACCTTAACATTTTGTCATGGTTTCTTAATTGTTTTTCTCTTTTTTCTTCAGCTTCCTTCCTTGCCATCAACTTGCCTTCTATGTCACTCACTCTTCTACCTCATTAACCCTCGTTGTTAGGACCTCCAGTTTGGATTGCATTTCATTTAATTGATTTTTAATTTCAGCCTGATTAGATTTAAATTCTGCAGTCATGAAGTCTCTTGAATTCTTTATGCTTTTTTCCAGAGCCACCAGTTGCTTTATTTATTTATTTATTTATTTATTTATTTGATTTTATTTATTTATTCATGAGAGACACAGAGAGAGGCAGAGGGAGAAGCAGGCTCCATGCAGAGAGCCTGATGCAGGACTTGATCCTGGGACTCCAGGATCATGCTCTGGGCCAAAGGCAGGCACCAAACCACTGAGCCACCCAGGCGCTCCTCACCACCACCAGTTGCTTTATAATTGTGCTTCTGAATTGGCTTTCTGACATCGAATTGTAATTCAAATTCTGTAACTCTGTGGCAGAGAGTACTGTACCCTGGTGGCCCCGCTCCATCCCAGGCACAGGGTGACACAAGGAGGAACAACACTGGTGGCGGCCAGTCTTCCAGCTCTGGAGTCAGCTCCCATAGTAACTACTGCAGTCTCCTAGGCCACACAGGCCTAGATGCTCTGGGGGCAGGGGCACTGACCTGCACAGCTTGGGGCTGCCTGGAGCAGGAGAGTTCTTACTGTGCTGTGCCTTCCTGGGCTCTGCCTGTCCTGTGGTGAGCACAAGATCCTGGGCTATGTCCCCCCTTGCCCTGAGATCTGGGGCCTGTGCTGCTGGAATCAAGCTCCCTGGGCCACAGCTCCTGAAGGCAGCAGGGCACAGCCCCCTCCTCCAAGAGCTGCTGCCTGAGCTTCTCCTGAGGTCCCGCCAGGTGCGCGCTCCAGCCCTTAAGCAGAAAAGGATATCATGTTATTGCTTGTAATGAGGGGATTTGAACCCATATGAAAGGCAAAGATACTAACATATTTTCTTGTGGCAGAGCACTCATTCCTAGGAAGTAGGTGGACTCTTTTGTGTCTATTGGCCTGACACTGGAAACATGGCCACCTCTAAGGCAGGATCCTCTGAATAACATACTGCTTCATTTCTGTTGGTTGAGCACTTTAGGTTTTATCAGAAAAGGTTATAAACTGATGACAAATCTTCCAAAGCATCCAATACTTCAACTTACTATTTCTTCGATTTATGTAAAAATGATTAAGGAAATCTGTGAAACAAGAACATAAATTACTAGATGAACATTTGATATTTAGTAAGCCATTACTAATAATTAGAGAACGATCACAGTAGTAATAGAAAATTCTAAATTATGTGAAACTCAAGTTCTTTGGAGTGATTAGAAATCTAAATAGACATGACCTTTTCTCATTTAAGACATTTCTGAATTAACTATTGTGAAATTATGGATGAGTGAGAATTACAGAGGAACAGAACAGAACCTCTTCACTAAGGAAGCCCAAGTGGTAAATAATGGAGAGAGATGAAAAGTGAGAGGAATCAAAGCCTGTGGTGTTTTGTCTGCATCATTCAGCCTTAATCTATGCTCTTTTAAAATGTTTACTGGGAGGTTTCTCATGCCAGCATTTAATCATTTACTTTGCTCTATGACCCTATACTACTCCTTTTTAAACTGCTCTTTAACTATAAATTAGTAATTAAGCAACAAAGTAATAGAGTAGAAAAAATTTAGTTCTTAACATACTAATATTAGTCTTTATTCAAGTTCTGAGTCAGTTTATTTGATAAAGTGATTGCTGATGCCTGCTTTTGTACTCAGATGGAAGAGGCATAAGAAATCACATGTAGGAACTTGATAAACCTGTCTCAGGCAGGGCCTCAGAGGAATGAATAATCATGAGCCTTTCCAAATTAAACAACTGGGACCTTGCCTCTCTTGGCATTAATTCTTTTGATATGAGTAAGCCCTCACCACAGAATGGCAAAGCTCTGAAAGCATTATCTCAAAGGACAAAAATAGAGCATGCAAGAATATAAACTGGAGCCCAAAGAGCTCCACAAACTGAAAATAGATGAGAGTGTGATAAATGGTGAAAATTTCATTGGAAAGAACTTGAAGAAATGCCTGGTGGAAGAGTCAAAACCTCATTTCTCCTGATATCTTATAGAGATTTTGTTTAAAGAAGAAAGTAATTAGCTCAAGAAATCACCTGTCAATGAATGATGAAAGGACAGATTCCATCATCCATTATGACCTCCAGTAAGGATCAAGTCCTCTCTAGAGTTCATCCTCTGATCCTCCTGGGATAAGGGACAGGGGTACTTTTCAGCCTTCTACCTGTGGGAAGTGATTTATGCTCGATTGCATGCTGGACAAGGGAGCTGTCTGAAACCTAAATAGATTGTCATAAAAGCCATGGCAGGGACACTTCAATGTAAATGTCTGGAGGAGCTGAAATGGAGAAAAAAAAAAAAAGATTTCAGACTATCTAGAGCCCTGAAAGAGCCTTCTAAATCCTACCTACCAACTGTTTAGATCACTGAATTTTTCCCTAAGAAAACATCAGAAAATTAAGGAGGTGAAAGCCAAACTCAAATCTTGCTGCAAGTTTTGGAAAACTTAGTCTTTGCTATGAACTCTTGTGTTTCATGGGATGATCCAATCAATGATGTAATAATAATAATAATAAAAACAGAGGAATCAGCTCTACTCAAACATTCAGAATCCAAGTAGTAATGACAAAATGATTTTGGAGACTTTAGTCCTTGTTTACAGAGCAAACAAGACTAGTGTCAGTGGCCTTTGGAAAGATGCCCCTTCATATTTGACAATCTGAGTACATCTGATACAAATGGAAAATCTTGAGAAAATGTGAGTCTGTCTTTCTTCAAGGCCACCATTTATTTATTTTAATAAATTTATTTTTTATTGGTGTTCAATTTGTCAACATACAGAATAACACCCAGTGTGCATCCCGTCATGTGCCCACCTCAGTGCCCGCCACCCAGTCACTCCCACCCTCCCGCCCACCTCCCCTTCCACCACCCCTAGTTTGTTTCCCAGAGTTAGGAGTCTTTCATGTTCTGTCTCCCTTTCTGATATTTCCCACTTATTTTTTCTCCTTTCCCCTTTATTCCCTTTCACTATTTTTTATATTCCCCAAATGAATGAGACCATATAATGTTTGTCCTTCTCCGATTGACTTATTTCACTCAGCATAGTACCCTCCAGTTCCATCCATGTCAAAGCAAATGGTGGGTATTTGTCGTTTCTAATGGCTGAGTAATGCTCCATTCTATACCTATACCACATCTTCTTTATCCATTCATCTTTGGATGGACACCGAGGCTCCTTCCACAGTTTGGCTATTGTGGGCATCGCTGCTAGAAACATCGGGGTGCAGGTGTCCTGGCGTTTCATTGCATCTGTATCTTTGGGGTAAATACCCAGCAGTGCAATTGCTGGGTCATAGGGCAGGTCTATTTTTAACCCTTTGAGGAACCTCCACACAGTTTTCCAGAGTGGCTGCACCAGTTCACATTCCCACCAACAGTGCAAGAGGCTTCCCTTTTCCCCACATCCTCTCCAACATTTGTGATTTCCTGCCTGGTTAATTTTCCCCATTCTCACTGGTGTGAGGTGGCATCTCATTGTGGTTTTGATTTGTATTTCCCTGATGGCCAGTGATGCGGAGCATTTTCTCATGTGCATGTTGGCCATGTCTATGTCTTCCTCTGTGAGATTTCTGTTCATGTCTTTTGCCCGTTTCATGATTGGATTGTTTGTTTCTTTGCTGTTCAGTTTTAAAAGTTCTTTATAGATCTTGGAAACTAGCCCTTTATCTGATACGTCATTTGCAAATATCATCTCCCATCCTGTAGGTTGTCTTTTAGTTTTGTTGACTGTATCCTTTGCTGTGCAAAAGCTTCTTATCTTGATGAAGTCCCAATAGTTCATGTTTGCTTTTGTTTCTCTTGCCTTCATGGATGTATTTTGCAAGAAGTTACTGTGGCCGAGTTCGAAAAGGGTGTTGCCTGTGTTCTCCTCTAGGATTTTGATGGAATCTTGTCTCACATTTAGATCTTTCATCCATTTTGAGCTTATCTTTGTGTATGGTGCAAGAGAGTGGTCTAGTTTCATTCTTCTGCATGCGGATGTCCAATTTTCCCAGCACCATTTATTGAAGAGACTGTCCTTTTTCCAGTGGATAGTCTTTCCTCCTTTGTTGAATATTAGTTGACCATAAAGTTGAGGGTCCACTTCTGGATTCTCTATTCTGTTTCATTGATCTATGTGTCTGTTTTTTTTTTTTTTTATTATAGTCACAGAGAGAGAGAGAGAGAGAGAGAGAGGCAGAGACATAGGCAGAGGGAGAAGCAGGCTCCATGCACCGGGAGCCCGATGTGGGACTCGATCCCGGGTCTCCAGGATCGCGCCCTGGGCCAAAGGCAGGCGCCAAACCGCTGCGCCACCCAGGGATCCCTATGTGTCTGTTTTTGTGCCAGTACCACACTGTCTTGATGACCACAGCTTTGTAGTACAACCTGAAATCTGGCATTGTGATGCCCCCAGCTATGGTTTTCTTTTTTAATATTCCCCTGGCTATTCGGGGTCTTTTCTGATTCCACACAAATCTTAAAATAATTTGCTCTAACTCTCTGAAGAAAGTCCATGGTATTTTGATAGGGATTGCATTAAACGTGTTAATTGCCCTGGGTAACATTGACATTTTCACAATATTAATTCTTCCAATCCATGAGCATGGAATATTTTTCCATCTCTTTGTGTCTTCCTCAATTTCTTTCAGAAGTGTTCTATAGTTTTTAGGGTATAGATCCTTTACCTCTTTGGTTAGGTTTATGCCTAGGTATCTTATGCTTTTGGGTGCAATTATAAATGGGATTGACTCCTTAATTTCCCTTTCTTCAGTCTCATTGTTAGTGTATAGAAATGCTACTGACTTCTGGGCATTGATTTTGTATCCTGCCACACTGCCAAATTGCTGTATGAGTTCTAGCAATCTTGGGGTGGAGTCTTTTGGGCTTCTTGTATACAGTACCATGTCATCTGCAAAGAGAGAGAGTTTGACTTCTTCTTTAAGGCCACCATTTATTATGTAAACACTGAGAGCCCCCTTTGTTGTCCTTGCTGGGTCTGTACCTCACAGCTACCCTAGCACACATCCAACCCTGCCAGGTGCCCTCTGACCAGTCCTTCAGATGGATCTGCAGTCCCCTCAGAAACTTCAGGGCCATCTAGTGATGAGTTCACCAGGTCCCTCTGCACCCTGATGCCATTCTCCTCTATCTCCTCATGTGAGTATCCTGTGGTAAACAAGACTTTCACTCTCACGTGAACATGTGAGACATTCTCACTTGGCTCGCCGCTACCTGCTTGTCTAGTATCAAAAGGAGCCTCTCCAGCAGCATTGCAGACCACTACTTACTATGAAAATCAATCTGATGTCTAAAATGTGCTAGAGTGTCCTGTGTGTTCTGTGTTGTTTTTTCTTTTTAATTTGAAAAACAAGGATGATACCAACAGCTATATTAGGAAGTATTAGTAAATCAAGACTTATTATATGAAGAATTAGTCATGGCTTTAACAGTGCCCAAGACAGGGATAAATAGATATGCTGACATGAATAAAATGATGATGCTAAATGATTTTCATTTTTTATTATAATTTTATTCATTATTAAGTGGGTTGTCAAATGACAGAATTATTCTTTATCAGCTTTGGTAGACTCTCATACCTGGGTGCCTGGAGCAGAATTCTTAAAATGAGACAAAGATGCATGTGCTGGAGGAGGAAGAAAGAATTCATTTATTTGTTCAACTAAATGGCTAAATGCCCTGTTATCAAGAGCTGGGAATCTAAAAACACTTCTTTCAATTTACACTAAGCAAAGTGACATTAAAGTTACCTCAAGTATGAACACTCCCTGCTTCAGCAATTAAAAAGAATGTTAAAAGTTGTCAGGCAATCCATTATCAGAAAATGCAGCAAAAAAATTGCTTGGATTAGGTCCTGGAGCAGTCCTCACAAGCTGGGAGATCTTGGGTAAGTCACTGAATATTTCTGAGCTTCAGTGTCCTCTTCTGTAAAATGTAGATGTCAACCTCACAGGACTGCTGTGAAGAGTAGATGTGACAATAAACTTGAGAACATTTTGTCAGTGCTATTAAAATGGCCTCATTTTAAAATTCATTGCTTTTAGAGGTATGTAAATTGTGCATTGAGACACTTAAAAATTCTTTATCACTGTGGCAGGGTTCAGAGATCTCTGATTCACATGATGCTGATTAACAAATGTCAGCCACATCTGGCTTTAGGACAATTCTGGGAATCTGTGGTGGTGAGCACTGCCCCCCCACCCCCCACATGCTGCTGCTGTTGGTGTTAAGTTTCATTTGTTCTCCCTCCCATTTCTCCTCAAAACTCCATGGCTTCCACCAGTAGCACTTAAGGTAAATTCAATGCACTTTTGTAGTTGACCTCTATAATTAAGTACTGAGCATAAACAAGCTTCCATATGAAAATGTCTTGCAATTTTCGGAGAACTGACAAACAAAGGCATATTTCAAGATCAATATATTTGGAAATTGAGGACTGCAGGCACAATATTTTTTCATGTATAGATCTGGCATGATTTTTCTCTAAATTAGATAAAGGATATTAGTAGCTAACAGCAATACCCTGATTAATGTTTAAAGCTATGGGCAGTAGTAAAATCATAAGTTGTGATTCCTTTTACAGTGTACTACCAAAGCTTAATTAAATTAGAAATAAAGCAGAAATTCCTCGATCTAATAAAAGTTATAAAATAACCTACTGGGACAGCCTGGGTGGCTCAGAGGTTTAGCGCCACCTTCAGCCCAGGGGGTGACGCTGGGGACCCAGGATTGAGTCTGGCATCAGGCTCCCTGCATGGAGCCTGCTTCTCCCTCTGCCTGTGTCTTTGCCTCTCTCTCTCTCTGTGTCTCTCATGAATAAATAAATAAAATCTATAAAGAAAAAAAAAAGAATTGGCGGCCTTATAAGAAGATCTGTGTGTCTCTCATGAATACATAAATAAAATCTTAAAAAAATAAATAACCTACTGATAAACATGGTGAAATGTCAAATATATCCCCTCTCAATCGGAAAAAAGACAAGGATGTCCACTCACATCACCTTCTATTGAATCTTGTACTGGAGGTCCTGAAAATATAGAAAGTTAATAAAAAGAAATGAAAATTATAAAGATCAAAAAGGAAGAACTAAAGATGTCTTTATTTGTAAATGGCAATTGTGTACATAAAGAATTCAAAGGAATTCACATGATGGAGCTGAAAATGTTATATATTTTGATCTAGGTGGTGGTTACACAGGTAGATACTCATGTAAAAAGTCATACACTTAAGATTTATTAACTTTTATTTTATATGAATTGTACCTCAGAATAAGCTATAAGGATTTAAAAATTAGTTACATTTTTCTATAACCACCGATACTTTCCTCCCTTCAATATGTGGAGCTTAATTCCTCACCCCCACAATGTGGACTTCACATGATGATTCAGTTCTAATGAACAGAAGTGGTGCTGTGTGACATATAAGACTAAGTCATAAAAAGGATGTAGGTTCCACCGGATTTCCCTCTTTTAGAATGTTTTCTCGGTAGGAAGCCAGCCATTACATTATGAAGACACTCAAGCAACTTTGAGGAGAAGCATACATGGTATGGAACTGAGAACTCAAACCAACAAATAGTACCAACTTGCCAGCATTGTGAGTTGGCCAATATGTCCTCCACCCTATCAAGTCATTGGATCCCTGAAGTTCTGACCTGCATTTTGACTTACAACTTTGTGAGAGACCTGGAGGCAGGATCACTTGATTAAGATGCTCCCACAAAACTGCAAGAAATATTAATGTGTATTATTGTTTTAAACCAGTAAATTTTGAGGCATTTATTGTAAAACAATAGATAATATCTGTCTTCAGGGTTAGTGGTTATATTTGAGCAGTATAGTTCACAACTATAAATGATTGAAATGTTTGGGGTTCTTTATATCTCATGTCGTAATCTGGAAAACCAGTGTTGAGTACTGTGTATAAGGCATTATTTAAATTAGAATATATCTAGATCTGATAGTAAAACATGCAAGTAATACTATGTTATTAAATTTTTAGTTGTCTCTGAATAGACATTTTTCCAAAGAAGACATCCAGATGGCTAACAGATGCATGAAAAGATGTTCAATGTCACTTATCATCAGAGAAATACAAATCAAAACTACAATGAGATATCACCTCACACCTGTCAGAATGGCTAAAATTAGCAACAGAAGAAACAACAGGTGTTAGCAAGGATGTAGAGAAAGGGGAACTCTTGCACTGTTGGTGGGAATGCAAACTGGTGCAGCCACTCTGGAAACAGTATGGAGGTTCCTTAAAAAGTTAAAAATAGAACTACCCTATAATCCAGCATTTGCACTACTAGGTATTTACTCAAAGGATACATAAATACTGATTCCAAGGGTTACATGCACCCCAATGTTTATGGCAGCACTGTCAACAATAGCCAAACTGTGAAGAGACCCCAAATGTCCATCAACTGATGAATGGACAAAATAAGATGTGGTGTATACACATACACACACACACACTGGAATATTACTCAGCCATCAAAAGAATGAAATATTGGCATTTGCAGTGACATAGATAGAGCTAGAGTGTATTATGCTAAGTGAAATAAGTCACTCAGAGAAAGACAAATACCATACTGTCCCACTCATATGTGGAATAAAAGAAAAAAACAGGTGAACAGGAAGAAGGAAATGAGCATAAGGAGAGAGAGAAACAAGCCCATAAGTGACTCTTAATGATAGAGAACAAACTGAAAGTTGATGGAAGGAGGTGAGTGGGAGATTGGCCAAATGGGTGATGGGTATTAAGGAGGGTATTTGTTGTGATGAGTATTAGATATTGTATCTAAGTGATGAATCACTGAATTCTACTCCAGAGACCAATATTGCCCTGTTATCTAACAAAATTTAAATTAAAAATTTTTATAGTTGTTTCTTCCCACTTTTGGACTCCAAATGATTACAAATTCTTTACATATTCAGAATAGGTTTTCTATAGCCATGGTGGGTAACAGAACAAACTAGAGTGAGAATGACAGAATAATACTAAAGTTACTTTCTGGGGAATTTTTCCATGGTAGCAAACCATGGCATAAAGATTGAGGACCCCCCATATCAAAGTGACAGGATGATAAAGAAGTGGAAGGAAACTTCCCCCTCTCCAGAAACAGTTCTTAGTCTCTAAGCAATTGCATGTTGATCTCATTATACTAAGTTTGTTCTTATAAACTAGATTTAAGCCCCCATAAATCATCTTTTTGTTTATACTTTTGAAGCACCAAGAAGTCAGGCTGGTACTTACCCAGTGATAAATGTCTGGTAAGGACAGTTTCTCCATCACCACAGCTCCTCTCTGGCCAGCTTCCTGTGCTTATGGGCCCCTCAAATTCAGCTTTCAGAGCTACTTAGAGCTTGTTATTGTTATTACAAGACATAAATCCTCCTACACACACTGAATGATCACATTATAGCAATATGTGGCAATCCTCTTTTTTGCTTTCAGTGAACTAAGAAGTTTAATTCTCAAAAAAAAAAAAAAAAAAAAAAAAAAAAAAAAAAAAGCCATGCTTTGCAGTCCCAGACTTCTTCATATTAACCCTTTCAGCATTAGTGGAAAGAAAGCTGCACAGATGTTTCCAACTCAGTGTGCCAGTGTTCCATGCCTCTTCTGCAGCTTTTCCATTCAGTCCATAATTTCAACAGTAAGCTTGTTAAATGAGCCCTTTAAAATACATGATAATAAATCATTTTAAATGATTTAAACTGTAAGTACTAGAAACAAGCATTTGATAATGGACATATAAGAATTTCCCCTCAAATGATCATTAGAATTTCCCTATAACCATTTCTGGTTTTCTCAGAGCATCAGTTTTCTCTGAAAAGCAAGGAAAAGTTAAAGAACAGTAATAAATACCTGAACAAGGTAGTGTTCAGGATGTTTTTCTTGATGCTTTTTATGTACACAGTGTGACCTTATGTGAAAACATACACCTTAGGAGGAATTGATAATATGCAGTTCAGCGAAAATTATTCTTAAGCTGACAAAGTTATGACTCAACCATAAAACCATTAATTTCAAGAAATACAAAAGCAGACTTTTTTAATGTCAGGAGACAGTTTATAAGTAAGAATCACAGTGGGAATTAATGCTGAATAATAATGATAATGATAGTGACAGTAATTTTAAAAACCATGAAAATAACACAAAACACCTCTCCCATTTCCCAACTGCCCCAACAGTTTTAAGTGCTTTCAGAATTAAATGGAATATGATATCACTGAAGTAAGATGAAGAATCTCTGGAAAGATTTCTTTGTTAAAGGAGCTTTGGAAAACATAAAATGAAGGTAGGTAATAAAGTTTGGGGGAAATAAGTACACATTGTCATCCATATTGTGCTCCAGTTGGAGTTTTGACAGTCAATATGAAAGGAAATGAGCTGTGGTCAAGGGAAGAGGAGGTGAGGGTTACAGGGAACATGGTGCTGAGGAGAACACTCGGCAGAGGTGATGAAAGGCAGATTTGTAGATACAAAAAAAGGAAAAAATGGGGAGATAGGAGATGCCAGGCTGAGGGACATTTTTGGTCACTGAAACCTTTGGCTCAGTGGGGCCGAGGCTGGACAGGGATGGTGGTGGCAAGGGGACAGGTGTCAGAAGGTTTCACTCTGTGACCTCAGGACACAGAGGCGCCTCTCTCTCATCACCTCCTCAGACAGGAGCTCACAGGGTTATCTAAGCACGCTCTGATCTTACAGCAGGAGTGTTACACATTTCATTCTTGCTTTGATCCAAGAGATTAGTGTGCTCTTCACCACATTCTCTATGAAGAGAGTGGGGACAGACAGGATTTAGAGGAAACCCAGGGGACCTGCCTATGCTTAGAGGCAGAGAGCATTCTAGTTTTGCACCCAAGATAAAGTGAAACAAGATAGCCAGGACAGGAACCAACTCCCAGCCTGTGTCTGTACAAGGACATTCTCTACAGTGGAGGCAGAGCCTGGGGAGGGGGGGGACAACTCATGGGCCCAGGGCTTTTTAGGGTTTTGTGTGTTACCAGACAGTCTTGATCATCATGTGATACCTCCTCTCAGACTTTTCATCAACCAGTGAGTCAACACACATCAAATAACCACAGTGTGTTCTCAGTGCTAAGTGTTCTATCATATTAAAATGCTTTATAAAAAAAAAAATGCTTTATAGGGGCACCTGGGTAGCTCAGTCAGTTAAGTATTTGACTCTTGCTTTTTGCTCAGGTTGTGATCTTATGGGTTGTGGGACTGAGCCCCAAGTTTGGCTCCCAGCTCAATGGGGAGTTTGCTTGAAGATTCTCTCCTGCTGCCCCTCCCCCTACTTGCATTCTCTCTCTCTCTCTCTTTCCCTCTCTCCCTCTCTCTTTGAAGTAGATGGATAAATCTTAAAAAAATAAAAGGCCTTATAACATAGGCCACATCTATTTCTACTTTCTATGGCTTTACCCAGAGAATCTTTATATCACTTCAAGGGTGCCATTATAATATAAGTTGCCTCTAAAAATGCAGCAGTTAATGTCATATGGAGCAAAATGAAATGAGAAGAGAAAGCAATGGTTTGGCATCAAAACTAGATGCCAAATATGGTCCAACTCCAGCTGAGAGATCTTAGGCCAGCTGCTTGACCTCTGAATGTTTTCTTTTCATCTATAAAATTAGGATACTGTTGTTGATGATTTTGATTCCTAGCTGTTGGTGTTATGAATAACAAAGTGTTATGGGTAATAACAAAGGGTAATGTGTCATTTGTTCTTGCTGTAACTCAGGGTTGGAGTCCTTGGTCCCATGAAAGCCTAGATCTATCTCTGGCCCACTGCAGGGCTTCCTGGAGGTAAGCCTGGCAAGCTTTCTGTGCAGAAACACAGAAAGTGTTCTGGAAGCAGACGCTTTCCTTGCAGGTCCAAGGAAAGCCATCTCCAGACCCCACTAGTAGCCCTGATGGATGATAGAGACTTCTCTGCAGATGTTGTGGGGCAGGGCCAGTCTTACTGTCTTGCAGGCTTATGCAAAATAAGTTCTATTTATATTAATTTTTAGAAATTACAAATTTCTGCAGAGCTTTGAGTCTAGATTCAATAGTTTTGAAATCTTGATAAATAAAATTAAAGGAAAACACATGACTTAAAGACTACCAGGCCTTTTCTTCTTTTATGAAAGGTAAAGTCTGAATTATAATTTTTCTGTTTGAGGAAAGGTAAAAAAATACCTCTTTTACTATTAGTTTAGTTTTCCAAAGATGAAGCCAAGATCCAACTCTGTAATGGAGTTCAAGACAACATAGAACTACAATAATGCCAAAATGATCTTTACTGTGGATAGAATTGCATTTATCCATTTCTTCATTCATTCACTTTTTTATTTAACTAGGATGCACTGAGCTACTGTGTGCCTAACACTCCTCTATGGCCTGAGTGCTGCCCTCATGGAGCTCACTCAAAGTCAACTACTCATGCTGGGTACTGTGCAGTTGAGGGGTTGTGTGACAGGGGATGGGCTTGGTCTTGGAAAGCTTCCCTGAAAAAGTAACTTGAAACTAACATCTGCAGGATGAGTTAGCCTTTATAGTCAAAAGAGGGTGAGTACTCACTTCAGGGGCACAGACTAAACCTGGAACAATATAGAGAAGATCAGCATAGTCCCTGTATGAGAGTGACATGCAAACTAGTGACACCTTCTGCATTTTTTACATGACAACACAAATGTATTTAATGCTATTCAACTGTACACTTAAAATGGTTAAAATGCCACATTCTATGTTGTGTCTATTTTACCATAATAAAATAAAGGGGCGAGTGGTGTTGAGAAGGTCCTGCTGCAGGCAGAGAGAATGACAAGCAGAGATATGTAGTGGGGATACCTGGGTGGCTCAGTGGTTTAGCACCTGCCTTCAGCCCAGGGCGTGATCCTGGAGACCCAGGATTGAGTCCCACATCAGGATCCCTGCATGGAGTCTGCTTTTCCCTCTGCCTGTGTCTCTGCCTCTCTCTTTCTCTGTGTCTCTCATGAATAAGTAAATAAAATCTTTAAAAAAAAATTTAAAAAAATGTGTAGTGGGAAGAGGGAGTGTAAATGAGATCAAAGCCAGTAGGACTGGTTTGTCAAGATTTAGGGGGTGGTATGTGGCTCAAGATGAAACTGGGGTTGCAGGCAGAGGCCACATCAAAGCTGGATATTGATCTGTGTCCTGAAACCAATGGGAGATTGTGGAAGACTTTACTTTCATCAGGGCAGTGATGTATTTGTGCTTTAAAAAAATCACCCTTGACTAGGGTGGAGAGCAGGTGGAGGAGCAGCAGATGAGGCTGACCAGTTTCAAAAGTGTCAGAGTTCTTCAGGAGGGAGATGGGTGCCACTTGAACTAGGGCATTAGGGATGGAGACAAGTGGATAGATTTGAGATTTGGGGAGCAAATGGCTGAACTTGATGGATTCCTCAGGGTCAAGGGAAGAGATCCCAGAGGGTTTTGCATGTTTTTTGATGGATAGTGGTGTCAATTATGCACATAGAGAAGGAGTTTGGAGAAGTGTATCATGGTTCTGTTTTGTACGTGCTGAGTTTGTTGGTCTCTAGAGGTTTGCAGCTTCCAGTGTAGGGGCTTCTCCATATAGGTGTTGACTCAGGGTTCATGAGGTCCACCCTAATTTCTGTCAGAGTCTCTCATGTTACTACTTGGCTCATAGCACAGTGCTGTTTCCTGGCATATTTGTTAAATGCCACATAGTAGACATGTGAAGCATCAGGACTACTCCCAAGAGAAAACAGACGGAACCCCCAGACTGCCTCATGTAGTAGGTGGTCTGCTCAGTTGGGCCGCTGACAAAAACAATTTCTTCTTCTAATGGCTGCTCTCAAAGAAGACAATTGGCTTTGTGACAGAGTCTTGATTAAACCATATGTGGTGTGGGTGGCAGATAAAATTGGGTTGAGTATACACAGCTGGGATGCCATCTGTGTGTCCAGCTCTGCGCCTTTAGATCCAAGGAGGGACCATCATGAGTGCTTCTGAAACATCAGTATATCAAGCAGATGCTGGGTGATCAATAACTGAATTTAAATGTAATGTCAGGTCATAGGCTTGAGTCCGTGGAACAACTGCTTTTTCATTTAATGATTTTGGAAAATAAAAAACATACACATTGGAGATAGAGCTACCCCAGGGAGAAGTAACATTTTATTTTTGAGCTCTCTTTCCTGCCTCTGGCCTCTCCATAATCCTGGAACTGTCCAAGAGTCATTCTTTTTTTTTTTTTTTTTTCCTAAGAGTCATTCTGAAGTAATTCCATTCTTTTTTCATGCCCCACTTATGAAAGATATGTAAGGCTTCAATTGAACAATCAAGTGTCGAGAAATCAATGTTTTTAAAGGCTCTGGCTTTAGGACATACCATCTAGGCAATCAAGCATGTAATAAATGTCTACAATTAGTCACACATGCCTGAAGAAGTAAATACTGGCCAGTTTGAAGGGTAAATTTGAATTATACTCACAGACTAAATTCTCTCCTAGTGTACAAAGATGTACAGACCAAATTCTGGGGTAAGGTCAGAAATTGATGCTCTGGAAGTGACTGGTCATAACTGATTTAAAAGTAGATTAAAGGTATGAGATAAGGGATGCCTGGGTAGCTCAGCAGTTGAGCATCTGCCTTTGGCCCAGGGCATGATCGCGGGGTCCTGGGATCAAATCCCACATTGGGCTCCCTGCATGGAGCCTGCTTCTTCCTCTGCCCCCCACTGTGCTCTCTCTCGTTATCTCTCTCCCTTGAAAAAAAATAATAAAATCTTTAAAAAAAGGTATGAAATAAACCCTCAAATTTGATGGTAAATATGTACTGAGAGAAACTTGTTAAATCTTGGTTGACACATGTCAATTAAGATGACCTTGATATGTCCTTGAGAAAATACAATATGATGTAAATAAAGGTTACATATAAAAAATAAATATTATAAGCATGTCTAATGAAACATTCTACCATGAAACAGAAAGGTGATTGTACACCTGGAGTTTAGGAAAAAGGGTCAAAAGGTAAGAATACAAGGGATTTTGCCCCTGTACCAATCCCACAGTCACCAAGCACAATTCTCTTATTTAATTTGTCTCTGAATATTGGCTTTGCTGTAGGTGGAAGAGGTGCCAAAAACCTGGTACAATGATTCTCAATCACCCAATCAAAACATTCCTTATTGTAAATTGCTACATTGTTAGTCAGATTTATATAAACTCTTTGGTAAATTTAATTGGTGCTAGTCAGTTCCATAACCTTTATTTTATTATTTGTTTTTGTTTTTTGTTTTTATTGAAGTTTGATTTGCCAACACCCAGTGCTAGTTCCGTAACCTTTAAACTGATCTTCCTCATGAGCCTACAATCTGTGGGGTGGCAGGACATTTCAGACTTGCCAGTTAATAATATTTTGGTTTAAAAAGAACATTTTTAATTAGATTTATTTAAAGTCCCATTCCAGGGGCGCCTGGGTGACTCAGTTGGTTAAGCATCTGACTCCTGATTTTGGCTCAGGTCAGGATCTCAGGGGCTTGAGATCAAGCCTTGTGTTGGGCTCCACACTCAGTGGGGAATCTGCTTGATATCCTCTTTCTCTCTGCTCCTCTTCCCCTCCCCACCATGCTCTCACAGGCTTTGTCTCTCTTTCTCTCTCTTTCAAATAAATACATAAATATTAAAAACAAAACAAAGTCCCATTCCAAATGGGACTTTTGCCTTAGACAAACCTCAGTTTTCACAATGTAGCTATCCTGCTTTACCTCTTCTACAACCTTGTGTCACAAAATATGAAGCTTGTTGTATAATAAAGAATTTGCCTGGCCTTTGTCCCTGGTTCCTGGCAGAGCATGGAAGCTCTGTGTTATGACTCTTCCAGACCTCGCCTATGTATCTTTTCACTTGTTTGACCATGATTTGAGTCTTTGATAATAAAATTGTCTCTTTAAATACAGTGACTTCCTGAATTCTGTGAATTGATGTAGTGAATTAATGAAATAAAGGTGGAGAGGTGAGCAGGAGAACCTCCTGGACTAATAGTCATTTGGTCAGAAGTGCAGGTGGCCTGGAGATCCATGAATTTGTGGCTGGCATCGTAAGTGGGGACAATCTTGTTGGGGACCAAGCCCTTTAACCTGTGGAGTCTGATGCTAACTCCAGGTATTTATATCAGACTTGAATTGAATTAAGATACATAAAAACTGTGCTCATGGCAGGGGCAAAGACATATCTACACTGCCCAGGTGTCCTCTGGATTTTTTCTGAGCCACATCGCCCAGGTAAACTCAGTTTCTCTTCTTCTCTTTCTTTTTTTAAAAATATATTTTATTTATTTATTCATAAGAGACACACACACACATGCACACACACAGAGACAGAGACACAGGGAGAGGGAGAAGCAGGCTCCCTATGGGGAGCCCAATGTGGGACTGGATCACAGGACCCCAGGATCACACCCTGAGTGGAAGGCAGATGCTCAACTGCTGAGCCATCCAGGCATCCCAGTTTCTCTTATTTTCATTTCATTTCATGTCTTTTGTCTCTAGAGGCACATATGTCTTGGGAGAGACTCATAAATATATAAGTTGACATTTTTGGTTATTGTTATTTTATTGGAACAGCTTATAACTTTTTAAGTAATTAAAAAGTCAAAATTTCTTTGGAAGTCTGAAAATCATATTTTCTTTTTTTTAAATAATAATTTTTTTATTTTTTTATAAATTTATTTTTTATTGGTGTTCAATTTGCCAACATACAGAATAACACCCAATGCTCATCCCGTCAAGTGCCCCCCCCAGTGCCCGCCAACCAGTCACCCCCACCCCCTGCCCTCCTCCCCTTCCACCACCCCTAGTTCGTTTCCCAGAGTTAGGAGTCTCTCATGTTCTGTCTCCCTTTCTGATATTTCCTACCCATGAAAATCATATTTTCAACAACTGATGTCTGTGCATCCAATATATGGGCTGTTATCTAGAATGATGTTGAACCCAAGGGATGCCAATGCCCTTCTCTGAAAAATTAATTCTAAGATCAAGCATTAAAGGGGACATAAGTTATTACTTGTGAGTACAGAAGCTCTGCTGCCTTAAGAAATAAACTTCTCCCAACTTGTCATTCAGAGGAGGCACCCCCACCACTACTCATCTTAGCCTGTTACACAAAATTCCTTGGGAATGTGGCATCTGCTGAGGGCTCTTCTGCCCAACTCTGAAGTATCTTTTCTCTTTGGGAGCAGTAGATGTTTCTCTGGCAGCAGGTGCCATCCTCCATCTCAGCACCGGTACAGATTTCTCAACCCTGGTTGCAGGTTAGAATCACCAGGGAAGATAAATTAATTTCAGCTACATATAATAATATGGATTAATCTCAAATGCGATATTGAGCAAAGTAAGCTCTCTTTGAGGTGCAAAGGTAAATGGGATGGACTCCTTAATTTCTCTTTCTTCAGTCTCCTTGTTAGTGTATACAAATGCAACTGTTTTCTGTGCATTGATTTTATACCCTAGCACTTTGCTGAATTTCTCCATGATTTCTATCAATTTTGGGGTGGAATCTTTAGGGTTTTCTACAGAGAGTATCATGTCATCTATGAAGAGTAAGAGTTTAAGTTCTTCTTTGCCAATTTGGATGCCTTTATTTTATTTTTATTGTCTGATTACTGAGGCTAGGACTTCTAGTACTCTGTTGACTAACATGGTGAGAGTGGACATCCCTGTTGTATTCCTGATCTTAGGGGAAAGACTCTCAGTTATTCCCTACTGATGATGATGTTAGCTGTGGGTCTTTCATACATAGCTTTTATGATATTGAGTTACGTTTCCTCTATCCCTAATTTGATGAGAGGTGTTTTTTTTTAATCAAGAAATGATGCTGTATTTTATCAAATGCCTTTTCTGCATCAGTTGAGAGGATCAAATGGTTCTTGTTCTTTCTTTTATTAATGTAGGGTATCACACTGATTGATTTCTGGATATTGAATCACACTTGCAACCCAAGAATAAATCAAACTTGGTTATGGAGAATAATTCTTGTAATGTACTGTTGGATCGAATTGGCTAATATCTTGGTAAGAATTTTGGCATCCATGTTCATCAGGGATATTGGTCTATAATTCTCCTTTTCTGTATATTTTTTAAATGGAGTTCAATTTGCGAACATATAATATACCCAGTGCTCATCCCATCAAGTGCCCTCTGCAATGCCAGTGACCCAGTTATCCCATCCCCCCGCCAACCTCCCTTTCCACTATCCCTTGTTCTTTCCCAGAGTTAGGAGTTTCTCATGTTCTGTCAGCCTCTCTGATTTTTCCCACTCATTTTCTCTCATTTCCCCTTAAATCCCTTTCACTATTTTTCATAATGCCTGAATGAATGAAATCATATAATGTTTGTCCTTCTCTGATTGACTTACTTCACTCAGCATAATACCCTCCAGTTCTATCCACGTTGAAGCAAATGGTGGGTATTCGTCATTTCTAATGGCTGAGTAATATTCCATTGTATATATAGACCACATCTTCTTTATCCATTCATCTGTCGATGGGTACCAAGGCTCCTTCCACAGTTTGGTTATTGTGGACAATGCTGCTATAAACATTGGGGTACAGGTGTCTCAGTTTTTCACTGCATCTGTCTCTTTGGGGTAATCCCCAGAAGTGCAATTGCTGGAACATAGAGTAGCTCTATTTTTAACTCTTTGAGGAACCTCCACACAGTTTTCCCGAGTGGCTGTACCAGTTCACATTCCCACCAACAATGCAAGAGGGTTCCTCTTTCTCCACATCCTCTGCAACATTTGTTGTTTCCTGTCTTGTTAATTTTCACCATTCTCCCTGGTATGAGGTGGTATCTCATTGTGGTTTTCATTTGTTTTTCCCAGATGGCAAGTGATGTGGAACACTTTCTCACATGCTTGTTGGCCATGTCTATGTCTTCTCTGAAATGTCTGGTCATGTCTTCTGCCCATTTCATGATTGGATTGTTTGTTTCTTTGCTGTTGAATTTAATAACTTCTTTATAGATCTTGGATACCAGCCCTTTATCTGATAGGTCATTTGCAAATATCTACTCCCATTCTGTAGGTTGTCTTTTAGTTTTGTTGACTGTTTCTTTTGCTGTGCAGAAGCTTTTTATCTTGATTAAGTCCCAATAGTTCATTTTTGCTTTTGTTTCCCTTGCCTTCATAGATGTATCTTGCAAGAAGTTGCTGTGGCCGAGTTCAAAATGGGTGTTGCCTGTTTTCTCCACTAGGATTTTGATGGATTCTTCTCTCACATTTATTTATTTATTTATTTATTTATTTATTTATTTATTTATTTAATATTTTATTTATTTATTCATGAGAGACGAGAGAGAGGCAGAGGGAGAAGCAGGCTCCATGCGGGGAGCCCGACGCGGGACTCTATCCCGGGTCTCCAGGGTCACGCCCTGGGCTGAAGGCAGGTGCTAAACCCCTGAGCCACCGGACCGCCCTTGTCTCACATTTAGATCTCTCATCCATTTTGAATATCTTTGTGTATGGTGTAAGAGAATGGTCTAGTTTCATTCTTCTGCAAGTGGCTGTCCAATTTTGTTAGCAACATTTATTGAAGAGACTGTCCTTTTTCCAGTAGATAGTCTTTTCTGCTTTGTCGAATAAAAGTTGACCATAGAGTTGAGGGGTCATTTCTGGATTCTCTATTCTGTTCCATTGATCTATGGGTCTGTTTTTGTGCTAGTACCACACTGTCTTGATGATCACAGCTTTGTAGTACAACTTGAAATCTGACATTGTGATGCCCCGGCTCTGGTTATCTTTTTCAATATTCCCCTGGCCATTTGGGGTCTTTCTGATTCCACACAAATCTTATGATGATTTGTTCCAACTCTCTGAAGAAAGCCCATGGTATTTTGATAGGAATTGCATTGAATGTGTAAATTGCCCTGGGTAGCATAGACATGTTCACAACATTAATTCTTCCAATCCATGAGCATGGATATTTTTCAATCTCTTTGTGTAAACCTCAATTTCTTTGAGAAGTGTTCTGTAGTTTTTTTTTTTTTAAGATTTATTTATTTAATCATGAGATACATACAGAGAGAGATTGAGAGGCAGAGACACAGGCAGAGAGAGAAGCAGGCTCCATGCAGGGAGCCCGACGTGGGACTCGATACCGGGTCTCCAGGATCAGGCCCTGGGCTGAAGGCGGCACTAAACCGCTGAGCCACCCGGGCTGCCCCTGTTCTGTAGTTTTTAGGGTATAGATGCTTTACCCCTTTGGTTAGGTTTATTACTAGGTACCTCTTATGGTTTCGGTGCAACTGTAAATGGAATTCACTCCTTAATTTCTCTTTCTTCAGTCTCACTGTAGAGAAATGACACTGAATTCTGGGCATTGATTTTGTTACCTGCCATATTGCCAAATTGCTGTATGAGTTTTGGCAATCTTGGGGTGTTCTATATACAGTACCATGTCATCTGCAAAGAGGGAAAGTTTAATTTCTACTTTGCCAATTTGAATGCCTTTTATTTCTTTTTTTGTCTGATTGCCGAGGCTAGGACTTCTAGTAATATGTTGAATAGCAGTGGTGAGAGCGGACATCCCTGTCATGTTCCTGTTAGGGGAAAGGCTCTCAGTTTTTCCCCATTGGGAATGGTATTACCTGTGGGCTTTTCATAGATGGCTTTTTAGATGCTGAGGAATGTCCCCTCTATCCCTACACTCTGAAGGGTTTGGATCAGGAATGGATGCTATATTTTATCAAATACTTTTTTTGCATCTATTGAGAGGATCATATGGTTCTTGTGTTTTCCCTTGTTGATGTGATCTATCACGTTGATTGTTTATGAGTGTTAAACCAGCCTTGCATCCCGGGGATAAATCCCACTTGGTCATGGTGAATAATCTTCTTAATGTACTGTTGGATCCTATTGGCTAGTATCTTGTTGAGAGTTTTTGCATCCGTGTTCATCAGGAATATTGGTCTATAATTCTCCATTTTGGTGGGGTCTTTGTCTGGTTTGGAATTAAGGTGATGCTGGCCTCATAGAATTAGTTTGGAAGTATTTCATCCCTTTCTATCTTTTGGAACAGCTTTAGTAGAATAGTTATGATTTCTTCTTTAAACATTTGATAGAGGGAGAAGAAATGTGTGGGAAATATCAGAAAGGGAGACAGAACATAAAGACTGCTAACTCTGGGAAACGAACTAAGGGTGGTGAAAGGGGAGAAGGGCGGGGGGTGGGAGTGAATGGGTGACGGGCACTGGGGGTTATTCTGTATGTTAGTAAATTGAACACCAATAAAAAATAAATTAAAAAAAAGGAAGACAAATGTCAAGGAAATAAATATTATACATTGCTAATTTTTAAAAAAAATAAACATTTGATAGAATTCCTCTGGGAAGCCATTTGGCCCTGGAGTTTTGTTCTTGGGAGGTTTTTGATGACTGCTTCAATTTCCTCCCTGGTTATCAGCCTGTTCAGGTTTTCTATTTCTTACTGTTTCTGTTTTGGTAATTTGTGGCTTTCCAGAAATGCATCCATTTCTTCTATATTGCCCAATTTGTTGGCATATAGCTGCTCATAATATGTTTTTAAAATCGTTTCTATTTCCTTGATATTGGTGGTGATCTCTCCTTTTTCACTCGTGGTTTTATTAATTTAAGTCTTTTCTCTTTTGTTTTTAATAAGACTGGCTAATGATTTATCTATTTTATGAATTCTTTCAAAGAACAAACTCCTGGATTTGTTGATCTCTTCCACAGTTCTTCTGGTCTCCATTTCATTAGTTCTGCTCGAATCTTTATTAACTCTCTTCTTCTGCTGGGTGTAGGTTTTATTTGTTGTTCTTTCTCCAGTTCCTTTAGGTGAAAGGTTAGCTTGTGTATTTGAGTTTTTTTCCATTTTTTTTCGGGATGCTTGTATTGCGATGTATTGCCCTCTCAGGACCACTTTTGTTGTATCTCAAAGATTCTGAACTGTTATATCTTCATTTTCATTAGTTTCCTTGAATCTTTTTAATTCTCTAATTTCCTGGTTGATCCTTTTATCTTTTAGCAGGATGGTCTTTAACCTCCACGTGTTTGAGTTTCTTCCAAATTTCTTCTTATGATTGAGTTCTAGTTTCAAAGCATTATAGTCTGAAAATATGCAGGGACAATCTCAGTCTTTTGGTATTGGTTGAGACCTGATTTGTGACCCAGTATGTGGTCTCTTCTGGAGAAAGTTCCATGTGCACTTGAGAAGAATGTGTATTCAGTTGCATCCAGATGCAAAGTTTTGTATATATCTGTGAAATTGATCTGGTCCAGTGAATCATTTAAGGCCCTTGTTTCTTTGGAGATGTTGTGATTAGGAGATCTGTCATTTGCAGAAAGTGCCATGTTGAAGTCTCCTACTATTAGTGTATGATTATCTAAGTATGTCTTAACTTTGGTTATTATTGATTGATTATACTTGGTAGCTCCCACATAGGGGAAAAAATATTCATGATTGTTATGTCCTCTTATTGGACAGATCTTTTAAGTATTATATAGTGTCCCTCTTCATCTCTTACTACAGTCTTTGGGATAAACTTTATTTGATATGAGGATGGCTACCCCAGCTTTCTTTTGAGTACCATTTAAATGGTAAATTGTTCTCCAACCTTTCATTTTCAGGCCGTAGGTGTCCTTAGGTCTAAAATGAGTCTCTTGTAGACAGCAAATTGATGGGTCTTGCTTCTTTATCCAGGCTGAAACCTGCATCTTTTGATGGGATCATGAAGCCCATTCATATTCAGAGTTACCATTGAAAGATATGAATTCAGTGTGATCATAATACCTATTCAGTCCCTGTTTTTGTGGGTTATTTCTTTGGGCTTCCTCTTTCTTTACAGGATCCCCATTAATATTTCTTGCAGAGGTTGTTTGATGGTCACATATCTTTCAGTTTCTGCCTATCCTGGAAGCTCTTTATATCTCCTTCTATTCTGAATGAGAGTCTTGCTGGATAGAGTATTCTTGGCTGAATGTTCTTTTCATTTAGGACCCTGAACATATCCTGCCAGCCCTTTCTGGCCTGAAGAGGTTTGCTGTTAATCTAATATTTATCCCCATATAAGTTAGGGATACCTTGTCTCTTGCTGCTTTAAGGATTTTTTTCTTTATCTTTGGAATTTGCAAGGTTCACTATTAAATGTCGAGGTGTTGAGTGGTTTTTATTGATTGGGAGGGGGAACTTCTCTATCTCCTGGATCTGAATGCCTGTTTCCCTCCCCAAATTAGGGAAGTTCTCAACTATGATTTGTTTCGATATGCTTTCTGGCCCTCTGTCCCTCTCGGCACTCTCTGGAACCCCAATTAAACATAAATTTTTCCTTCTGAGGCTATCATTTATTTACCTTAACCTTTCATCATGGTCTTTTCATTGTTTTTCTCTTTTTTCCTCAGCTTCCTTCCTTGCCATCAACTTGCCTTCTATGCCACTCAATCTTTCTTCTACCTCATTAACCCTTGTCATTCAGACCTTCAGTTTGGATTGCATCTCCTTTAATTGATTTTTAATTTTGGCCTGATTAGATCTAAATTCTGTAGTCATGAAGTCTCTTGAATCCTTTATGTTTTTTTTCCAGAGCCACCAGTAGCTTTATAATTGTGTTTCTGAATTTGCTTTGTGACATTTAAATGTAATCCAAATTCTGTAACTCTGGGAGAGAGTAGTATTTCTGATTCTTTCTTTTGGGGTGAGTTCTTCCTTCTAGTCATTTTGCTCAGTGCAGAGTGGGTGTATAGCATGCTGTATCAAAAATATCAACGACAACGTAAGTAAATGTCACCCTAGATGATTCTGCAGAAGCCAGAGACCCAAAATTAAAAACAAAGATAAGAAAGAAATAAAACAAAAGGACCACTAAAGTGAAAAACAAATTTTAAAACAAAGTACTAAAAAATAAAGCCACGAATCCCAAAGAAGAAGAGAAAAAAAAAAGAAAGAAAAGAAAAAAGAAGAAAAAGAAAGGAGAAGAAAAATGGGGAGAGGGGACTGTCAGTGGCGGTGAGAAAGTTGTAGTGGAGGGAGAATGTAGTCTACTTGAGGGCTTCTAGAGGGTGATCCTCTTGTTTCTGATTATATTCAGTTCTGTATGTTAGAGGATGCTCAGTCCCAAATTTATATAAATCAGAAATACTTGTAGAGGCTTCAGTATTGACCACCAAAATACAAACAAGGTAAAAGAGGGGGGCAGAATGGGAATGAGGAATCTCAGAGAATGAGCCAGCTCGGTATACCACTTGGTTCTGGGTGTATGCTCTTCATGTTTTAGAAAGCATTAACTTTTGCCATTGTAGAACAAAATGAGGCAGAGAAAATTAAAAACAAAAAAAATCTTGTATATCTCTCAAAATTGATTATGTTGAAGGGAATCTAGAAGTGGAAAATATATCTAGGACCTGTAATTGTAAAAATATGAAAGTCAAAAAGGAAGAATCTTAAAAATGAAGAGGTGATAAAATATTGTAGTTAAGGTGGGAAAGGAGAAAAAAATTGGAAATTTACAGTCTGATATAAAAACGAGTTGTACTGGAAAAAGGATGAAAAAAAAATAGGAGGGATACCCTCTGGTTCTATGTACTGTAAATCCCTTTACTTCCCCTGGAGCTTTCCAGGGCTGCTTGGTCAAGAACTTGGTATTCCCCTGTTCTTCCAGCTGCTCTTCTGGGGGAGGGTGTGTTGTGCTGATTCTCAGGTGTGTACCTGGGGGAGCTGCCCCGCCCCTGCCGTGTACCGGGCTCAGTGAGAGCTGTTTACCCGTGAGCCCATACTGTCCCAGGCACACTGTGACACAAGGAGGAACAACAATACAGGCAGCGGCGAGGTGCCCAAGTATGGAGTCAGCTTCCCGCTAGTAACTACCACAGTCTCCCAGTCCGCACTGGCCTAGATGCTCTGGGTGAGGTATGGGTTCACTGATCTGCACAGATTGGGGGCGCCTGGCGGCAGGAAAGTCCTCACTTTCCAGTGCCCTCCTTGCCTCCGCCCGTCCCAGGGGGAGTGCAGGATCACCAGCTGTGTCTTCTCAGCGCCCTGGGATCTGAGGCCAGTGCTGCTGAAATCACGCTCCAGGGCCGCATGTTCTGCTTTCAAGAAGCAGGGTGCAGACCCCTCCGCCTGGAGCCTCTGCCTGACCAACCGGCTTCTCCCGGATGCGCCACCGGGCGCCCGCTCCAGCCCTTTACCAAGATCGGCTGCAGTGTGTGGTGTGCTTTACTCCAGGGTGCGCTTCCTCTATTAGTGAATCTGGGAGACTTGAGGCTCCACTGCTTCCCCTGTGATTCTGTTCGATTTCCCTGCTGAGCACTTTCCATCCAGGAAGAATCCAGTGCATATTTTTTAAAGTTCCTGCTTCTCCGGGGCTAGGCTTTCCTGTCCCAGAGGCTCTCGCCACCTGGCTTTAGCCGGGCTCCTCGCGGGGCCCCTCCCCCATTAGATTATTTTTTATTTTTTTCCAGCTTTCCTACCTTGTTAGAAGTGAAAACCCCTCTGTCTGTAGCATTCCAGCTGTTCTCTCTTTAAATATCAGGATGAATTCTTAGTTTTTCGGGATGGTTTGAAAGTAATCTAGGTAAGTTGGTGGGGCCAGGTGAGTTGAGGACCCCTACTCCTTCGCCATCTTCTCCAAGACCTATAATTCTCCTTTTTGGTGGGGTCTTTGTCTGGTTTGGGGCACAACATAATGTTGGCTCCATAGAATAAGTTTGGGAGTTTTCCTTCCTTCTATTTCTATTTTTTGAAACAGTTTAAGAAGAATAGATGATATTTTTTCTTTAAATGATTGGTAGAATTCTGCTATGAGGCCATCCAGCTCAGGACTCTCATATTGGGAGATTTTTGATTAGTGCTTCAATTTTTTTTTTTTTTTTTTTTTGCTGGTATGGAACTGTTCAGGTTTTCTTTTTCTTCCTGTTTCAGTTTTTGTACTTTATATGTTTCTAGGAATGCATCCATTTCTTCCAGATTGCCTAATTTGTTGGCATATAATTGCTCATAATATTCTATTATAATTGTTTTTATTTCTTCAATGTTAGCTGTATCTTTCCTCTCTCATTCATGATTTTATTTATTTGGGTCCTTTTCTTTTTTTCTTTTTTTTTTTTTATAAGTTTGACTATGGGTTTATTGATCTTATTAATTTTTTCAAAGAACTAGCCCCTAGTTTTGCTGATTTATTTTCTTTTGCTAGGTTTAGGCTTTATTTGCTGTTCTTTCTCCAGCTCCTTTAGGTATAAGGTTAGATTGTGGTTTTGAGTTTTGTATTTTGAGACAGACCTGTATTACTATATACTTTGCTGCATCCCAAAGGTTCTGAACTGTCATGTTTTCATTTTCATTGCTTCTATGAATTTTTAATTCTTCTTTAACTTTGTGGTTTACTCATTCATTCTTTTTGTAGGATACTCTTTAACCCCCATATATTTGTGATCCTTCCAAATTTTTTCTTGTAATTGACTTCAAGTTTTAAATCATTGTAGTCTGAAAATATGCAGAGAATATTCTCAGTCCTTTGGTATCAGTTGAGACCTGAGTTGGGACCCAGTATGTGATCTATTCTAGAGAATGTTCCTTGTGCACTTGAGAAGAACATATATTCTGTTGCTTTAGGAAGGAATGCTCTGAATATATCTGTAAAGTCCATCTGGTCCAGTGTGTCATTAACTTCCCTTGTTTTCTTGTTCCCTTGTTTTCTTGTTTCTCTTTTCTTTGATTATCTATTGCTGTAGTGTGGTGTTAAAGTCCTCTAGTATTACTGTATTATTATCAATATGTTTCTTAAATATAATAATTGATAACAATATTATCAATTATTTTATATATTTGGTTGCTCCCAAGTTAGAGGCATAAATACTTACAAATTGTTAGTTTTCCTTGTTGGATAGATCCTTTTATTATGACATAATGTCCTTCATCTCTTACTATAGTCTTTGGTTTAAAATGTGATTTGTCTGATATCACAATGGCTACTTCAGCTTTCTTTGAGGTCCAATAGCATGATAAATAATTTTACACTCCTCATTTTCAATCTGCAGGTGTCTGGGTCTAATGAGACTCTGGTAGACGGTATGTTGATGGGTCTTTTTTTTTTTTCAATCCAATATGATACCCTGTGTGTTTTGATTGGTGTGTTAATCCATTTACATTCAGAGTAATTATTGAAAGATATGAACTTTGTGCCATTATATTACCCTGTAAAGTTATAGTTTCTGTATATTGTCTCTGTTCCTTTCTGGTCTTCATTACTTTTGAGCTCTCTTCGTGCTCAAAGAATCCCTTTTAATACATTTTGCAGAGCTGGTTTAGTGTTCACAAATTTCTTTAGTTTTGGTTTGTCCTAGAAACTCCTTATCTCTTCTTCCATTCTTTTTTAAGATTTTTTATTTATTTATGACAGACACAGAGAGAGAGAGAGAGAGAGAGGTAGGCAGAAACACAGACAGAGGGAGAAGTAGGCTCCGTGCAGGGAGCCTGACGTGGGACTCGATCCCCGGTCTCTAGGATCACGCCCCTGGCCGAAAGCAGTGCTAAACCGCTGGGCCACTGGGGCTGCCCTCTTCTTCCATTCTTAATGATAGTTTTACTAGATAAAGTATTCTTGGCTACTTATTTTTCCCATTTAGCACAATGAATATATCATGCCAGTCCTTTGTAGCCTGCCAGGTCTCTGTGGACAGGTCTTCTGCCAACCTTATGTGTCTACTCTTGTAGGTTAAGGATCTCTTATACCTAGTGGCTTTAAGGATTTTCTCTTTATCTTTAAATTTTGCAAGCTTCACTATGATATGTCAATGTATTGATTATTTTTATTGATTTTGAGGGGTGTTCTTTGTGCCTCTTAAACTTGAATGTCTGTTTCCTGCCCCATATTAGGGAATTTTACAGCTATAAGTTGTTCAAATAAACCTTCTGCACCTCTCTTTCTATCTCTCTCTCTCTCACTCTCTCTTTCTTTATCTTCTGGGACCTCTATTAACCAGATAGTGTTTCATTTTATGGAGTCACTGAAATCTTGAAGTCTCCCTTCATCACCTGATAGTTGTCTTTCTCTCTTCTTTTCAACTTCTTTATTCTTCATCATTTGTCTTCTATATCACTCTTCCGTGTCATTTATCCTGTTAGAGCCTCCATTTTAGACTGCATCTCAGTAATAGCATTTTTAATTTCAACCTGATTAGATTTTAGTTCTTTTCTTTCTACAGTAAGTGGTTCAATAGTGTCTTCTATGCTTTTCTCAAGCGAAGGTAGTATCTCAAGTGAAGGTAGTATCTCAAATTCTAATTTAGACTTCTTAGTTATATGCATATTGATTAAATCCCTGGCAATGAGTGCTATGTCTTGATATTTCTATTGTGGAGTGTTTCACCATCTCATCATCATGTCCAGAAAAGAATAGGTGAAAAGAGAGAAAAGAGAACACAAAAAAACAGTAACAGAAAAAAAAAAGTTAAAAAAAAAGACAGAAGGAAAAATAAAGAAAACAAGATCAGAAAAAAATCAAGTCAGAAACGAAACAGAGTAAAACAAAATACTAGATCCTGCTGTATTTTGCTCTGATTGTTAAAAGAAACTAGATCTCAAAATAGGAAAAATTAAAAACTTCTATATATATATATATATACAAAAATAAAGTTAAAATAAAATAAAATACAATGAATGGAAATCAAGATTAAAATATATATAATGTATATATAAAAGTAAGAACAAAAATAATTAAAAAAATAAGAAAATAGCTGAAATAAACAACCTGAAAGATTAAAGAATAAACAAAGAAACAAAAAGCCCCATAGATGCCATATACTGTTTCCCCCAAGACCTGACGTTTGCAGTTCTCTATGATTGGTAAACTTGGTGTAGCAAGTTGTTCCTCTTGGTTTTGTCATGAAGGGGTCTGCTGGTCTAATTCTCAAGTGCCTTTGCACTCTTGAAGAAATGCTTCCCTTACCAGGGGTCCTGGCTCAGTGTAAGCAGCTCTGGATTGCACTATGTGGCACTGTTTTGCTCCCTGTAGGCATTCAGCACTGATAGGGGGATGAAAATGGTTGTGCCCTGATCTCAAATTCTGTGCCTCCCACTCTTCAGTGGTCCCCTACAGAAAAGCAGTCAATCACTCATGTCTCCCTAGTTTCCAACCAAACTCTGTGTTCAGAGTTTTATGAACAAACATTTTTATCTCAGATGCATGACTGAGTTTCAAGTCTCCAAGTTTTATGGACTCCTGTGGCACAGACCAATGCTGTTCCTCCCTGGGGGAGAGAGAGGGGGTTTCCTGGCATTTCTGCCTTCTGCTGGACCTCTGCCCCAAGAGTGGTCCCTTGACTGTTGCAGTGGTTCAGAGTTTATGGCAACACTAAGCAGAAAGCCAGTGTCTAGATTTGCTGTTTTCAGCCAGCTTCCCTTCCAATGCCTGGGAACTCTATCGCACTCAGGCATCCCTGCTTTTTTAACAATCAGACCGAAATACAGTAGGATCTAGTATTTTGTTTTACTCTTTTGTTTCTGACTTGATTTTTCTCTGTTTTTGTTTTGTTTATTTTTCCTTCTGTTTTTTTAAAATTATTTTTTCTGTTATTGTTATTGGTTCTGTTATTGTTCTTCTCCTCTCCATTTAAGATGTCCAGCAGCAAAAGTTCCAATTTTTTTATTTTTTAAAATTTATTCATGAGAGACACAGAGGGAGAGAGAGAGAGAGAGGCAGAGACACAGGCAGAGGGAGAAGCAGGCCCCATGCAGGGAGCCCGATGTGGGACTCGATCCCGGGTCTCCAGGATCATGCCCTGGGCTGCAGACAGTGCTAAACCACTGCGCCACCGGGGCTGCCCCGCAAAAGTTCCAATTTTGTTTTCCACTGCTTACAATACTTTGTAGTAGCTTCCTTAAGCGGGCTCCTTCCCCACGAGGTATCCTTCAATATACTGCCCCTGATTCAAGTCTCTGCACATCCTACCTTCAAAAAAGTGGTTGCTTTTCTATTGGTAGAATTGAAGCATTTTTTTCCCTCAGATCTCTAATTGATTTTGCAGGTATTCAGAATGATTTCATAATTATCTAGCTGAGTTCCAAGGACCAGATGAATTTAGGGTCTCCTATTCCACTATCTTAACTCTTTGGGGTTTGTTTGCTTTTAACTCAAAATAATTTTCATGCCAAGTGGCCTATCTTGGGATGACCTGCCCTTGTCTCCTACAAATCCAAATACTGTGCAACTGACAAAGAAATGATGTAGATCTGTAAATTATCATTTTTTACATGTCTGGAATATTGTTGAGTGGAAAAACAGCTTACAAAAATTATTTGTGACAAGAGCCCACTTTTGGAAAACTATTGATCTTTTTCAGTTTACATGAATAGGGGAGATGATTGATAGTTTTCAAAATATTAGCAGTGTTTAGGGATGCCTGGGTGACTCAGCGGTTGAGCACCTGCCTTCAGCTCTGGTCCTGATCCCAGGATCCAGGATCGAGTCCCACATCAAGCTCCTTGCATGGAGCCTGCTTCTCTCTCTTCCTGTGTATCTGCTTCTCTCTGTCTGTGTCTCTCATGAATAAATAAATAAAAACTTAAAAAAATATATTAGCAGTGTTTATTGTTGGGTGATGGACTTTGAGTAATTTTTGTAAGCTTTCTTGCTTTCCTGAATTTCTTATCATAAACATATATATTTTTGTAATTGGAGAAATTGCAATTATTCACTATTTTCAAAGAAAACTCATTGTTTTCTAAACTAATATAAGATTCCTGGTGTGAGAGTATTCTACTGTTTTCCTTTAGAATCTGTACATTTTTCAAAGAGCATGTTGGCGAGCAGAGGCTGAGGGGATTGGCTGGAGCTCCTCTTTGTTCTTCTTCTCTTGCCCATGGTCATCTGGGGAGGCCTGGCTCTGTGCCTCCTTTGCACTTTAGCTATGCTTTAGTGCTCATGGTGCTGGGGGTGGTGGCCCAGCACTGAAACTAATCCTCCAATTTACCCAATAGTCTTTGGGTATTGTCCATCTCATTTGATGATTAGGACAGTAAATCTTTCTAACCAGTGTCTTTCTCCCCCTCCCTTCTCCTCTCCATTTAAGATGTCCAGTAGCAAATCCTCTAAGTGCCATTGTGTCTCCTAGCTGGGCACAACCATTTCAGCTTGTCTGTACCATACAGTGCATGGGCTTGGGCACTGCACTGAAAGTCAAAAGTTCTTCACAATTTCACCTTTGAATTACTTTGTAAAAAGGGACACGTTCTGTTCTAATTTCTTCCTTCATTAATGCTGAATCATTTGCCCGATAGACAAAAGGACCTTTTATTGCTGCTCATTGCCAGACATAAATAAAGCTGTGGTTTCAATTCAGTAAAGCCTTCTGAGCAGCTGAACTCACCTCTAAATTGGAGCAATTCAAGATTTTGTTATTTTTCAGTCTATATCTCAGGCAAAATTGTTAAAGGAAAAGTGCTAAATAATTTTAAAATAAAAGGCTGGAATTTTAAAGGTGTTGACCTTGAGACAGGGCATAAGACAGATTTGCTGTGTTTTTCATCACTTTGACCACACTGTTATTTGTACTTCCACTCACCTTGGACCGAGTAGAAGATCACATTGGTATATTTTCCAAATCAGGCTGTTTGGATAATCACAGTTTTAACAAAGACAATCCCTAATATCTGTAGAGTGCATTCTCCACATGGCTGCCAGGGTTGTTTTACTCAGTTACTAAGACAAGTTCTTAGCAAGTTACTGCCCTGCTTAAAACGTTTGATGAGTCTCCATTGCCTTTGTGCTAAAGTCCAAGCTCCTTAGCTAACATTTCAAGAGCCTCCCGTTTAACCTCAACCTACCTCTCCTTTCCCTCCCTCCACTCCTCCTGCTGACACTACAGTTGATTCCTTCTTCGAGGCCTGATCTCACCCCTTCTGTGAGACCTTTACACCTCCCTGAGGTGGGACCATTTATAGCACCTCACATGCTTTTCTTATGGCCTTACCACCCTGACTCAGTTTCCCTCCCTTTACCAAAGTATAATTGACCAATAAAAATTACATATATTTAAAATACAATGTGTTTTGATACATACATATTTTGTGAAATGGTTACTACAATCAAGGTAATTAACATTTCCATCACCTCACATAAACCACATGTATCTGTGTTAACATTTAAAGTTTATACTCTCTTAGCAAATTCCAAGTATACGATACAGTGTTATTAACTACAGTGGTAGCCAGAGGCTGTGAGGTGGGTGAAATAGTGAGATATTGGTCAAAAAGTGTAAAATTTCAGTTGTGCAGGATGACTAAGTTCTGGAGATTTAATGTACAACCTGGTGACTGGCTCAGTTTTGTCTTTTCCACTAGAACCTGTGTCCTTTAGGAAAGCTGTTCCCAAATCTACCTAAGTATCAGGATCTCCTGAGAAGCATGATTAAAATACAAAAATTCCTGAGCCCCAAACCAAACCAATAGAATTCGAATCTCTGGGATTGAAGTCTAGGGATCCATAAATTTAAAAAAGTTTTCTGGGTGATTCTGACCAGCAGGCAGACTTAGTGACTACTGCCCCATACAAGTCATTCATTTTCTGTGAGCCCAGTCCAGTGAAAGCAAGGGATGGGATGAGGCAGAGAGTTGTGACACATGAGGTCTTGCTTTGTACCAGGTCCTGGTCTATTGGCTTTCACATCTGCTCATTTAATCCCAACCACCTTGAGAAACAGAGGATGGTATGCCCATTACTATAGATGAGAAAACCATAGCTCAGGGAATCTGGCCCTGTTCTGAGTTCCCAGCAGTAACAGATACAGCTTTGATGTCTCTTTAGGCTCATATTCTTTTTACTTAACCCACGTTAATTAAACATTAGTTAAAATAAATTAAAATTTAGGAGTGCCTGGGTAGCTCAGTTGGTTACACATCTGCCTTCTGCTCAGGTCATGATCTCAGGGTCCTGGGATCAAGCTCCACCTTGGACTCCCTGCTCAGCGGGGAGTATGTGTCTCCCTTTTCCTTTGCCCCTTCCCTCACTAGTGCATCCGTGCTCTCTATCTCAAATAAATAAATAAATAAAATCTTAAATAAAACAAATGAACATTTATATTTTTAGAATCTCCATGCCTTGCTACCCTACATTTGATCAACCTGCATGACCTATCCACTCTATCTGCTCAACCCTGTTCTTTGCCATGTAGACTTTGGAAACATCTTAATTCACCTCCTGCCACCTCTCCTATTGTCCCAATTGCAAACAAATGATCATTTAAATTTTCAAAACTGCCAAAGCCACTGCTTATGGTAACTTTCGCCACATATAAGCTTTTTATGTTTACATATTTACATATTTTAAATATGTCTACTTTTTCCTCAATAGCTTTAAGATTTTCAGACTTGATAATATGTGTTTAAGCAAGCCCTCCCTACCCTCCAGACTCCTAATGCAAAGGATGATCCAGGAATTAGGTTTTGCAATGTATAAATGGTTTATACACATTGATATAAAAAGTCAAACCTTAGAAAAAAACACACAGTCAGTTTAGCTAAGTAATTCACAGACAAGAAAATTAAGCTAATAAACAAACACATGAAAAGAAAGCCCAATCACTAAGAATCAAAGAAACCAAGTTATGTCATCTCTTAGATTAGAAAAAAAAAGAAGAACAGCTATGATGCTATGGTGCTTATTCCTGCAGTGATATGGGGAGAAGGGATGAACTCTTTATTAACTGCTTGTTCATGGGCAGCCCGGGTGACTCAGCGGTTTAGCGCCACCTTCAGCCCAGGGTGTGATCCTGGAGACCTGGGATCCAGTCCCAAGTCGGGTTCCCTGCATGGCGCCTGGTTCTCCCTCTGCCTGTGTCTCTGCCTCTCTCTCTCTCTCTGTGTGTGTCTCTCATAAATAAATAAATAAATAAATAAATAAATAAATAAATAAATAAACCTTTAAAAAATAAACAACAACAAAAAAATAACTGCTTGTTCAAATGGGAATTTTACCAGCCTTTCTGAAAGCATTCTAGTAGCACTTAAAAAGTAGGAACTGCATTATTGTTTGTTCTTATTTCCAATTTTTGGGAATCTATTTTCTAGTACAGAACTAATAGAATGAATGAATAAATAAATAAATAAATAAATACTCTTTGAATAAGAAAGTTGCCACAGTGTTTGAGTGACCAAAACCTGAAAATTATGTGACTGTCCATCTCTAAAAAAATTGTTGGCTTTATTATGGAACAACCACATCAGGGTATACTGTGATCCCATTAAAAACATGAATTAGAGTTAGATTGGCCTAGCATTTATATGAAGAAAGGTTGAGTGAGGAAAGCAAGATGTAGAAGAGTGTCATATGATCTTATTTTGTAAAATATTACCACACAAACATATTCATACACAGCCTTTTAGATGTAGAGTGTGTGCGAGTATGCATGCATATTTATGTTTGCATCAATGTGTAAGTGTGGGTGTGAATGTGTGCGTCTGTACACTGCTATGTGAACATGGAGAAAATATAGGAGGACTCACACCAGGTTATTAACATGTGTTATGGGCCACAGGGTTAATAAAAACTGTAATAAAAGCATGCCAACATATATGATATAATGATTTATGAAATTATATTGTGTGTGTATGTGTATCACAAAATTTGCAAAAATTAAAAATGCAAATCTAATCAGTTAATTCTTCTGCCTTAAAATCTGTGTCAGTGGCTTTCTGTTCTCCTGTGGATCAATCCAGAATCTTTAGCCTGGGCTTTAGAGGCCCCTGTCCCCTTTCTACCCCCTATAAAACAGCTCCCTCAGACACACATTTCCCAGTTTTTTACTTCCTTGTAGATCCTTAGTCACCCTCTGCTCTGCAGTTCTCACGCTCTTCTTTGACTTTTCACATGTGTTATTCCCCTCTGTCATCATTTGATGACTTTTCTTTTCTTGGATGGACTCTTTCTCATTTTTATAGGGCTCAGCTTAAACACCAGTTTTGCAGGGACTTTCCCCAACTGCTCTATATTGTTAGGTAACCTGATCTGTATTTCCATGGTTCTTTGTCCTTACTAAAACTGTATTTTATTACTAGCTTCTTTTCCCAAACTTTGATCAGATTTTCCCAGCTGTAGATTACTGCTTACATGTTGTATCTAAATTGAATAAGAACCTGTAGCAGGGGTCTGGATCTCATAACTGTGGGGATGTGGAATCCCCTCTCCAACCCTCTGGCTACCTCATGTTTCTCTTAGCTGTGAGAAGCCCTTTTAGTTTTCCAAGGGAAGCAGTTTATGCTACCACTGGGTGTTAGTGAGAGATGGATGCCTTTCCCAGAACTGCCTCAGTTATCTCCCCTGGGTCTCTCTGGCTATCTGCATTCCTTTGTGCTCAGGGCTTCCCTCTCCGTTCTTGTCCCCCAGAGAGGAAACTGTGGGCAGAAGAACCCTAGTTACCATGACTGTTAGAACCTGCCCAGCCTGTGGTCATGCTCAAGAACTGAGAAGAGGCTACACTGAGGATGGCTAAATTCCACAATGTGTCTGGCGGTAGCTGGAGCTGACACTTGCTCTAGTACCAGAGAGCTAACCAAGACAGGCATGATGAAGGAGTTAACACAGGGCACATACCAGTTGAGGACACAACAAACAAGTTTATTAAGCATTATCTTGTTTTCATATTTCTAATTAAAGATGTTTATGAGAAAAAATTCATATGAAGAGAAAGATACTTAGTTCAGTTCATTTTCAAATGTATTGTTAAATTATTCTTTTTATAATAACAGCTTTATTTTTTAAAGTATTTGCATTTTATTCACCAAAAAGCAGATACGGGAAGAAAAGATTGACTCTGTTTTTCCAGAAGATCTAGGGAAGCCAAATTCCCACCTAGGTCATTGCCTTTGGTAAGCTTAGATACAATATTCAGATTTAAAAATGAAAAGAAATTGTGGAAATAAATTACACTACATGGATCTTTGACACTTGGGGAGTGTTAATTCTAAGAGCTTTTTATATTAGATAACCTGAGCTTCCCTTTCACATTGGCTGTCACTCTGTCCTGTGCAGAGGGGATTGAGTTGGATAATGACTCCCATTAGCACTGGGGGAGATTTCACACATAAATCCCTTACAAATGGGAAAGCAAATAGAGAGTGTCCTGCTTAGTAAATCAACATAGGTTGGGTGTTAGATTTTTCTCCTAGAAGAGTGCCTATGGTGGCTTGTTATCTTTGAAGTGGCTGAAGCTGAAAAAAAAAATAAATATTTTTTTTAAAAAATGAAGTGGTTGAAGCTGGAGGGTCTCAGCCCACTGTGCTTGCCTGCTTTTTCTTATCATTAGGATTGTCCAGCATCTGCATCCTTTTCTCCAGTCTCTGTTTCCATTCTTCCCTGAGCCTGAGGAGGGAAAAATACAAATGGTTAGTGCTTTTGTCTCCATATCTGCTGGTCCAATTGAGGTTGTTTTTCCCCACCCCCTAACAAATATTTTTAAGAAAAACACATGGCTTTTACAAATTAATGAAGAAAAAATCAATAAATGAGCAACATCTATGAATATATAGTTTTACAAATGTGTTCCTTCCTAAACTGATGTGTGGATTCAAGGTAATGTCAAACAAAATCCCAGCAAAACCTTTTGGTAGATGTTGACAAGCTGACTCTAAATTTTTTGTGGCAAGGCATTTTTAAAACAATTTTATTTATTTATTCATGAGAGACACATAGAGACAGAGATATAGGCAGAGGCAGAAGCAGGCTTCCCTTGGGGAGCCTGATAGGAACTCAATCCCTGGACTCAGGATCACTCCCTGAGTGGAAGGCAGATGCTCAACTGCTCAATCGCTGAGCCACCCAAATGTCCCTAGGAAAGATACTTTTGAATAAGAAAGTTGGAAGACTCACATTATTTTATTCTGTGACTTAATATAAAGCTATCATAATCAAGACAGTATGGCACTGGTGAAGGAAACAACAAACAAGTCAATGGAACAGAATAGAGTCCAAAAATAAATGTACTCAAATATAGCCAATTGATTGTTGATGAGAGAGGCAAATGCAACTCAATGGAGGAAGGAATTTTTAAACAAATGGTGTTGGAGGATCATACATTCATATTTTTAAAAAATGGACTTTAATCCATACCCCATATCTTATACAAAATTAACCCCAAATGGATCATGGACCTACATATAAAATGTAAGACCAAGACTTCTAGAAAATAAAAACCCACAAAATAATATCTTCATTATTTACCCTATGTTAGGGAAAAGTTTCTTAGAGACAACACAAAAAGCATGATTTGTAGAAAAAAGAAAATTTGGGTCTTTATCAAAGTGATACACTGTAAAAGAGAGTAAAAGGCAAGCCATAAGTGGAGAATATATTTGCAAATGACATATCTGTTAAGGGACTTGTTTCTAGAATATATAAAGTTCAAACTAAATGATAAGAAAATAATATAATGGTCAAAAAGTTTGAACATTTTACAAAAGAAGTTGTATAGATGGCAAATGAACACCTAAAAGTAATGCTTAACATAACTAGGAAAATGCAAATTAAAATTACAATGAGGTAACACTAACCTTATAGAATGACCCAAACAAAAAAGAAAACAAAAAAGTCCTCTTTTCCCCCAAAAAACCCTGACAAAATTTTAAAAACCCTTAAAACAAAACTCAAATCAAATGTTGGTCAGGAAGCTGAGTAACATTGTGATGGAAATGCAAAATGGTATAGTCAGTTGGGAAAATAGTTTGGCATTTACCATATGACCCAGCAATCTTAGTCCTGGGTATTGACTCAAGAAAAATGGAAACTTATGTTCCACAGAAATTTGTATGCAAACGTTACAACAGTTTAATTCATAATAAAAAACTGGAAATGACCTAAATGTCCTTCAGGTGGGGAGTGGATCATCAAATTATGATACGTCCACACAACAGACTAATACTCAGCAACGATAAATGATATAGGAAAGATGTTAGGGTTTGAAGCCAATGGCCAAGCAAATTCTTGAGATGTCTTTGGTGCAAAACATTGGTTTTTATTAAAGGACAGGGACAGGACCCATGGACAGAAAGAGCTGCAATGGGGTCATGAGGAATGGCCCATTATATACTGTCAAGTTGGGAAGGGGTTAGGGATAGTGTAAGTCTCTAAGGAATTTTGTAAATAAGATTTCCAGGACCTTGAGGGGAGCTAGCTATTGTTGGGAAGACCCTTCAGATGTATATCGATATGTCATATACTTGGGGGATGATTGCTAACATGTATCTTGGTGATAAATGAAAATTTCTAAAGGAAGTTTTATATGTTGAAGTAGGCTTACAGGATCAGGAGGTCAAGCTAGGATTGCCTTTCATCCTTAGCAAGTGTCAACATCAGGCAATTGAGTCCCTAGAGGAATGTCACTCTACCTGTTTCAAAGACTTGTCAGTAGATTCTCAGTAGTAAGGAACATTAATAATTTTCTTCTGCCTTTGTTTCCCACATAATAAGGAATAGACAACTGATATGCACAACGATAAATAATCCCAAATATATTTTGCTGAGTGAAAAAAAGCCAGACTCAAAAGATTACATATTATATATTTCATATGGCACTATAATGATAAATAACAGATCAGTGGTGGCCAGGGATTGGAAATTGGTAGAGGAATTGATCACAAAGGAACATCATGAAGGGATTCTTCAGTAAAAAAAAAAACTATACTATAGCTTGATTATATGGTAATTCCATGACTTTAAGCATCTGTCAAAACTCATAGAACTGTATATACATACATGAAAAGAAAGTCATGGTGCTTATAAATCAAGAAAAAGAAAATCTATGGTAAAATGGACAGAGGATATAAATTGGCACCAGAAGAAGAAATCCAACTGTTTCCTATACATATAAAAAGATCCCTGGGTGGCTCAGTCAGTTAAGCATCTGCCTTTGGTACAGGTCATGATTCCAGAGTCCTGGAATCAAGCCTCACAGTGGGCTCACAGCTCAGTGGAGAGCCTGCTTCTCCCTCGCCACACTACTTATTTGTGCTCTCTCTCTGTCAAATACATAAATAAAATCTTTTTTTAAAGATCTCAACCAAACTTACAATTAATTAAATTCAGTTTAAAATAGTGAGATGTCATTTTTCACCTGTCAGATTGACAATAATCAAGAGTTTGATAACACACAGTGTGAGCAGCTATGGAAATTGGCACTTGTCTATTCAGGGTGGGAGTTTAAATTAAAACAACATCTTTGCAAGATAAGAAGTCAAGAAGCCAAAATTTAAAAAAAAACAACAAAAATTTATCTTTTGGCTTAACATTTTCATTTCTATCAATTTATTCCATAATTCTTATCCACATATACAAAAATGTATGTACAAATATTCTTTTTTTTAAATTTTTAAAAATATTTTTATTTATTTATGATAGTTACAGAGAGAGAGAGAGGCAGAGACACAGACAGAGGGAGAAGCAGGCTCCATGCACCGGGAGCCCGATGTGGGATTCGATCCCGGGTCTCCAGGATCGCGCCCTGGGCCAAAGGCGGGCGCCAAACCGCTGCGCCACCCAGGGATCCCCGTACAAATATTCTTATTACAATATTGCTTGTGAAGCCAGAAAGTGAAAAACAATATAAATGTTCTTTGGTGTGATTGGTTAAATCAATTGTTAACATTCTTATAATGGAAAACATTAAACAAGAACTGAATTTACTGATATAGAAAGACTTCCAGGTAAGTTAAAAAAAAAAACAAGGCACAGATTAGTGAAGATACGATAGTCTCATTTTGCATAAAAATATAGAATATATTTTTATATGCTTATTCAAATTGAAGTTTTGGGAAACTTCACAAGTTTTGGGAAAGATACACAAGAAACTGTTGATGTCAGCTTTTCCTAAAGAGCAAGTCTAGGACTCTAAGTAAGGATACTCACTTCTAATTATATATCCTTCTGTGATGCTTGAATTAAAAAAATATATACAATATATGTATACATATATATATGCACTTGTGTTCATTTCATAAGTATAAAAATAATCAAAATGAAATGATTGGGTAAATGTTATTAGTTTGCTAGAGCTCCCATAACAAAATACTACAGACTAGGGTATTTTCTCACAGCTCTGGAGGCTAGAAATCCAAGATCAAGGTGTCAGTAGACTTGGTTTCTCCTAATGCTTCTCTCCTTTGTTTGCAGATGGCCTTCTTGCTTCATTCTCATATGGCCTTTCCTCGGGGTGTGTGTGTGCATCCCCAGTGTCCCTTTGTGCATCCTAATCTCCTCTTCTTATAAGGACATCACTCAGATTGGATTAGGGCTCACACTAAAGGTCTTACTTTAACCAAGTCACCTCTTTTAAAGGTCTTATCCCCAAAAACAGTCACACTCTGAGATACTGATGGTTAGGACTTTAACATGAATTTGAGGGGATATAATTCAGTTCATAACATTGCTAAAGCAAAGTAATGCATGCTTACTGTAGGAAAACAAGAATATACAATAAAGGATTTAAAAAGTTGGATCCAGGGCAGCCTGGGTGGCTCAGCAGTTTAGTGCTGCCTTTGGCCCAGGGCCTGATCTTGGAGACCCTGGATGGAGTCCCAAGTCAGGCTCCCTGCATGAAGCCTGCTTCTCCCTCTGCCTGTGTCTCTGCCTCTCTGTGTGTGTGTCTCTCATGAATAAATAAACAAACAAACAAACAAACAAACAAAAAACAGGGGGCGGGCAAGATGGTGGAAGAGTAGGGTCCCCATGTCACCTGTCCCCACCAACTTACCTAGGTAGCTTTCAAATCACCGTGAAAACCTATGAATTCGGCCTGAGATTTAAAGAGAGAACAGCTAGAATGCTACAGTGAGAAGAGTTTGTGTTTCTAACAAGGTAGAAAGATGGGAAAAAAAGTAAATAAAGAAAATAAAAAAGAATCTAGTGGGGGAGGGGCCCCGCGAGGAGTCCGGCTAAGGCTGGGCGGCAAGAGATCCAGGACAGGAAAGCCCAGTCCCAGAGAAGCAGGAACTTTACCAATCTTCCTGGATGGAAAGGCACTTGCAGGATCCCAGGGGGTGAAAGGAGCTCCCAGGTTCCCGGGGTCACTAACAGAGGAACTGTGCCCCGGAGGAGAGTACGCCACTCACCGTGGGCAGAGCATGGTAAAGGACTGGAGCATGTGCCCGGCGGGGCCTCAGGAGCAGCTCAGGCGGCAGCTCAGGTGGTGGCTCTGCACAGATGGGGCTGCACGGCCCCGGGAACATGGTTCCAGCACTGCAGACCCTGGAGCCCGGGTGCTGGGGGACACAGCCCAGGATCCTGCACTCCCCTTTGGACAGGTGAAGCCCGGGAGGGCCCAGGACAGTGAGGACGTTCCGGCCACCGGGTGGCCCAGAACTGTGCAGATCAGTGCTCCCCACCCCCGGAGCATCCAAGCCCGCGCGGACCAGGAGACTGCGGTAGTTATGACGGGAGCTGACTCCAGAGCTAGAGACCTGGCCACCGCCAGTCTTGTTGTTCCTCCTTGTGAGACCCTGTACCTAGGAGAGAGCAGGATGCCAGGGAACAGAGGCCTCACAGGATAAACAGCTCCTAATGAGCCGTGCACCTGGTAGGGGGAGGGGTAGCTCCCCCAGGTGCACACACCTGAGAATCAGCACAGCAGGCCCTTCCCCCAGAAGACCAGATGGAAGGACAGGGGAAGAGCAAGTTCTTGACTGAGCAGCACTGGAAATCTCCAGGGGAAGTGGAGGGATTTCCACTATATAGAACCAGAGGATACTCCTCCTTTGTTTGTTTTTGTTTTTTGTTCCTTGTTTCTTTTTCCCTTTTTTTCTCTTTTTTTCCTTCCTTTTTCCAGTACAACTTGTTTTTAGCCACTCTACACTGAGCAAAATGACTAGAAAGAAGAACTCACCACAAAAGAAAGAATCAGAAATAGTACTCTTTCCCACAGTTACAGAATTTGGATTACAATTCAATTACAGAAAGCCAATTGAGAAGCACAATGATAAAGCTACTGGTGGCTCTGGAAAAAGCATAAAGGAATCAAGAGACTTCATGATTGCAGAATTTAGATCTAATCAGGCCAAAATTAAAAATCAATTAAATGAGATGCAATCCAAACGGGAGGTCCTAATGACGAGGATCAATGAGGTAGAAGAACGAGTGAGTGACATAGAAGACAAGTTGATGGCAAGAAAGGAAGCTGAAGAAAAAAGAGAAAAACAATTAAAAGATCATGAGGAAAGGTTAAGGGAAATAAATGACAGCCTCAGAAAATCTCAAAAAATCTACATTTAATTGGGGTTCCAGAGGACGCTGAAAGGGATAGAGGACCAAAAAGTGTATTTGAATAAATCATAGCTGAGAACTTCCCAAACTTGGGTAGGGAAACAGGCATTCATATCCAGGACATGGAGAGATCCCCCCCTAAAATCAATAAAAACCATTCAACACCTCGACATTTAATAGTGAAACTTGCAAATTCCAAAGATAAAGAGAAAATCCTTAACGTAGCAAGAGACAAGAGATCCCTAATCTATATGGGGAGAAGTATTAGATTAACAGCAGACCTCTCCACAGAGACCTGGCAGGCCAGAAAGGGCTGGCAGGATATATTCAGGGTCCTAAATGAGAAGAACATGCAGCAAAGAATACTCTATCCAGCAAGGCTCTCATTGAGAATAGAAGAAGAGATAAAGAGCTTCCAAGATAGGTAGGAACTGAAAGAATATGTGACCACCAAATTTGGGAACTGATAATTCCCAAGCCAGCTCTGCAAGAAATACTAAGGGGGACTCTGTAATAGAAAGAGGAGGTCCAAGGGAAAAATCCACAAAAACAAGGACTGAATAGGTATTATGATGACATTAAATTCATATCTTTCAATAGTAACTCTGAACGTAAATGGGCTTAAGGACCCCATCAAAAGGCTAAGGGTTTCAGAATGGATTAAAAAGCAAGACCCATCTACTATCTACAAGAGACTCATTTTAGACATAAGGACACCTACAGCCTGAAAATAAAAGGTTGGAGAACCATTTACCATTTAAATGGTCCTCAAAAGAAACCAGGGGTAGCCATTCTCATATCAGATAAATAACTTTATCCCAAAGACTGTAGTTAGAGATGAAGAGGGACACTATATCATACTTAAAGGATCTATCCAACAAGAGGACCTAACAATCATCAATATTTATGTACCGAATGTGAGAGCTGCCAAATATATCAATCAATTAATAACTAAAGTTAAAACATACTTAGATAATAATACACTTATACTTGGTGACTTGAATGAAGCACTTTCTACAATTGACAGATATTCTAAGCACAACATCTCCAAAGAAACAAGAGCTTTAAATGATACACTGGACCAGATGGATTTCACTGATATTTACAGAACTTTAAATCCAAACTCAACTGAATACACATTCTTCTCAAGTGCACATAGAACTTTCTCCAGAATAGACCACATACTGGGTCACAAATCAGGACTTCACCAATACCAAAAGATTGGGATCATCCCTTGCATATTTTCAGACCATAATGCTTTGAAATTAGAACTAAATCATGGGCAGCCCTGCTGGTTCAGTGGTTTAGTGCCGCCCTCAGCCCGGGGCCTGATCCTGGGGACCTGGGATTGAGTCCCACGTCAGGCTCCCTGCATGGAGCCTGCTTCTCCCTCTGCCTCTGTCTCTGTGTCTCTCATGAATAAATAAATAAAATCTTAAAAAAAAGAACTAAATCAGAAGAAGAAGTATGGAAGGATTTCAAACACGTGAGGGTTAAGGACCATGCTGCTAAAAGATGAAAGGGTCAACCAGGAAATTAGAGAAGAATTAAAAAGATTCATGGAAACTAATGAGAATGAAGATAAAACCTTTCAAACTCTTTGGATACAGCAAAAGGAGTCCTGAGGGGGAAATACATCGCAATACAAGCATCCATCCAAAAACTGGAAAGAACTCAAATAAAAAAACTAACCTTGCACCTAAAGGAGCTGGAGAAAAAACAGCAAATAGAACCTACACCCAGCAGAAGAAGTGAGTTAATAAAGATTCGAGCAGAACTCAATGAAATAGAGACCAGAAGAACTGTGGAACACATCAACAAAACCAGGAGTTGGTTCTTTGAAAGAATTAATAAGATAGATAAAACATTAGCCAGTCTTATTAAAAAGAAGAGAGGAAAGACTCAAATTAATAAAATCATGAATGAGAAAGGAGAGATGACCACCAATACCAAGGAAATACAAACGATCTTAAAAACTTATTATGAGCAGCTTTACGCCAATAAATTAGGCAATCTAGAAGAAATGGATGCATTTCGGGAAAACCACAAATTCCCAAAACTGGAACAAGAAGAAATAGAAAACCTGAACAGGCCAATAAGCAGGGAGGAAATTGAAGCAGTCATTAAAAACCTCCCAATACACAAAACTCCAGGGCCAGATGGCTTACCAGCCATCTGGGTTGAATTCTATCAAACGTTTAAAGAAGAAATCGTACCTATTCTACTGGAGCTGTTTGGAAAGATAGTAAGAGATGGAGTACTTCCAAACTCGTTCTATGAGGCCAGCATCACATTAATTCTAAAACCAGACAAAGACCCCACCAAAATGGAGAATTATAGACCAATATCCCTGGATGAACATGGATGCAAAAATTCTCAACAAGATACTAGCCAATAGGATCCAACAATACATTGAGAAGATTATTCATCATGACTAAATGGGATTTATCCCCAGGATGCAAGGCTGGTTTAACACTCGTAAAGCAATCAATGTGATAGATCATATCAGCAAGAGAAAAAACAAGAACCATATGATCCTCTCAATACATGCAGAGAAAGCATTTGATAAAATACAGCATCCATTCCTGATCAAAACTCTTCAGAGTGTAGGGATAGAGGAAACATTCCTCAACATCTTAAAATCCATCTACAAAAAGCCCACAGCAAATATCATTCTCAATGGGGAAGCACTGGGAGCCTTTCCCCTAAGATCAGGAACAAGACAGGGATGTCCACTCTCACCACTGCTATTCAACATAGTACTGGAAGTCCTAGCCTCAGCAATCAGACAACAAAAAGACATAAAAGGCATTCAAATTGGCAAAGAAGAAGTCAAACTCTCCCTCTTCGCCGATGACATGATACTCTACAGAGAAAACCCAAAAGACTCCACCCCAAGATTGCTAGAACTCATACAGCAATTCGGCAGTGTGGCAGGATACAAAAGCAATGCCCAGAAGTCAGTGGCATTTTTTTTCAGTGGCATTTCTATACACTAACAATGAGACTGAAGAAAGAGAAAATAAGGAGTCAATCCCATTTACAATTGCGCCCAAAAGCATAAGATACCTAGGAATAAACCAAACCAAAGAGGTAAAGGAACTATACCCTAAAAACTATAGAACACTTCTGAAAGAAATTGAGGAAGACACAAATAAATAGAAAAATATTCCAGGCTCATGGATTGGAAGAATTAATATCATGAAAATGTCAATGTTACTCAGGACAATTTACACATTTAATGCAATCCCAATCAAAATACCATGGACTTTCTTCAGAGAGTTAGAACAAATTATTTTAAGATTTGTGTGGAATCAGAAAAGACCCCAAATTGCCAGGGGAATTAAAAATAAAAAACAGAGCTGGGGGCTTCACAATGCCAGATTTCAGGTTGTACTACAAAGTTGTGGTCATCAAGACAGTGTCGTACTGGCACAAAAAGACACATAGATCAATGGAACGGAATAGAGAATCCAGAAGTGGACCCTCAGCTTTATGGTCAACTAATATTCGACAAAGGAGGAAAGACTATCCACTGGAAGAAAGTCTCTTCAATAAATGGTGCTGGGAAAATTGGACATCCACATGCAGAAGAATGAAACTAGACCACTCTCTTGCACCGTACACAAAGATAAACTAAAAATGGATGAGAGATCTAAATGTGAGACAAGATTCCATCAAAATCCTAGAGGAGAGTGCAGGCAATACCCTATTTTAACTCGGCCACAGTAACTTCTTGCAAGATACATCAATGAAGGCAAGGGAAACAAAACCAAAATGAATCATTTGGACTTACTCAAGATAAAAAGCTTCTACACAGCAAAAGAAACAGTCAACAAAACTAAAAGACAAGCTACAGAATGGGAGAAGATATTTGCAAATGAAGTATCAGATAAAGGACTAGTTTCCAAGATCTAAAAAGAACTTATTAAACTCAACAGCAAAGTAGCAAACAATCCAATCATGAAATGGGCAAAAGACATGCAGAAACCTCACAGAGGAAGACATAGACATGGCAAACAAGCACATGAGAAAATTCTCCACATCACTCACCATCAGGGAAATACAAATCAAAACCACAATGAGATACCACCTCACACCAGCAAGAATGGAGAAAGTTAACAAGGCAGAAAAACACAAATGTAGAGAGGATGTGTAGAAAGGGGAGCCCATTTGCACTGTTGATGGGAATGTGAACTGGTGCAGCCACTCTGGAAAACCGTGTGGAGGTTCCTCAAAGAGTTAAAAATAGATCTGCCCTAGACCCAGCAATTGCACTGCTGGGGATTTACCCCAAAGACTCAGATGCAATGAAATGCTGGGACACCTGCACCCCGATGTTTCTTTTTTTTTTAATTTTTATTTATTTATTTATGATAGTCACAGAGAGAGAGAGAGAGAGAGAGAGAGAGAGAGAGAGAGAGGCAGAGACATAGGCAGAGGGAGAAGCAGGCTCCATGCACCGGGAGCCCGATGTGGGTGGGATTCGATCCCGTGTCTCCAGGATCACGCCCTGGGCCAAAGGCAGGCGCTAAACCGCTGCGCCACCCAGGGGCCCCCCACCCCGATGTTTCTAGCAGCAATGTCCACCATAGCCAAACTGTGGAAGGAGCCTCAGTGTCCATCCAAAGATGAATGGATAAGAAGATGTGGTATAGGTATAGAATGGAGCATTACTCAGCCATTAGAAACGACAAATACCCACCATTTGCTTCCACGTGGATGGAACTGGAGGGTATTATGCTGAGTGAAATAAGTCAGTCGGAGTAGGAGAAACATTATATGGTCTCATTCATTTGGGGAATATAAAAAATAGTGTCAGGGAATAAAGGGGAAGGGAGAAAAAATGAGTGGGAAATATCAGAAAGGGAGACAGAACATGAAAGACTCCTAACCCTGGGAAACGAACTAGGGGCGGAGGAAGGGGAGGTGGGCGGGAGGTGAGGGTGACTGGGTGACCGGCTCTGCGGTGGGCACTTGATGGCATGAACACTGGGTGTTATTCTGTATGTTGGCAAATTGAACATCAATAAAAAATAATTTTATAAAAAAATAGGAAATATCAGAAAGGGAGACAGAACATGAGAGACTCCTAACTCTGGGAAATGAACTAGGGGTGGTGGAAGGGGAGGTGGGCGGGGGTTGGTGGTGACTGGGTGACGGACACTGACGGGGGCACTTGATGGGATGAGCACTGGGTGATATTCTATATGTTGGCAAATTGAACACCTAAAAAAATAAATTAACAAAATAACTAAATAACTAACTAACTAACTAACTAACTAACTAACTAACTAAATAAATAAATAAGAAAACCATATTGGGGGCATTACAATGCCAGATTTCAGGTTGTACTACAAAGCTATGATCATCAAGACAGTATGGTACTGGCACAAAAACAGACCCATAGATCAGTGGAACAGAATAGAGAATTCAGAAATGGGCCCTCAACTCTATTTTCAACTAATATTCAATAAGTCGGGAAAGACTATCCACTGGAAAAAGACAGTCTTTAATAAATGGTGCTGGGAAAATTGGACATCCACATGCAGAAGAATAAAACTGGACCATTTTCTTACACCATACACAAAGATAAACTCAAAATGGATGAAAGATCTAAATGTGAGACAAGATTCCATCAAAATCCTAGGGGAGAACACAGGCAACACCCTTTTTGAACTTGGCCACAGCAACTTCTTGCAAGATACATCAATGAACGCAAGGGAAACAAAAGCAAAATGAATTATTTGGACTTACTCAAGATAAAAAGCTTCTGCACAACAAAAGATACAGTCAACATGAAATGGGCAAAAGACATGAACAGAAACTTCACAGAGGAAGACATAGTCATGGCCAGCAATCACATGAAAAAATGCTCCGCATCACTTGCCATCAGGGAAATACAAATCAAAACCACAATGAGATACCACCTCACACCAGTGAGAATGGGGAAAATCAACAAGACAGGAAACGACAAATGTTGGAGAGGATGTGGAGAAAGGGGAACTACTTACACTGTTGGTGGGAATGTGAACTGGTACATCTACCCTGAAAAACTGTGTAGGGGTTCCTCAAAGAGTTAAAAATAGGATAGCCCTATGACCCAGCAATGCACTTCTAGGGATTTACCCCAAAGATACAGATGCAGTGAAATGGCAGGACACCTCCACCCCAATGTTTATAGCAGCAATGTCCACAATAGCCAAACTGTGGAAGGAGCCTCGGTGTCCATCGAGAGATGAATGGATGAAGAAGATGTGATATATGTATACAGTGGAATATTACTCAGCCATTAGAAATGACAAATATCCACCATTTGCTTCGACGTGGATGGAACTGGAGGGTATTATGCTGAGTAAAATAAGTCAATCAGAGAAGGACAAACATTATGTGGTCTCATTCTTTTGGGGAATATAAAAAATAGTGAAGGGGAGTATAGGGGAAAGAGAGAAAATGAGTGAAACTATCAGTGAGGGTGATAGAGCATTAGAGACTCCTAACTCTGGGAAATGAACAAGTGGTAGGGGAAAGGACGGTGGGCAGGGGGTTGGGGTGACTTGGTGACGGGCACTGAGGGGGGCACTTGGCGGGATAAGCGCTGTGCGATATCCTATATGTTGGCAAATTGAACTCCAATAAACGAACAAACAAACAAACGTAAATTGAAAAACAATGCAATTTTCTTAAAAAATAAAAAAAACCAAAAAGTTGGATCTTACCTTAATTTTTCACTCATATGTATTTCAAAAATGAATAGAATAATAATAATACTCTTTTCATATACTCCTCTATTTTCCTCAGAGGGATTCCTAAGGGCAAGTAATTTAGAGCATATAAATATGTTGAGGATCTAGGCACCTATTACTATTCAGTTCTTGGCAGCTTCTCACTTAAAACTACTCAATATAGGCCCAAGGATGGATGGAAAGAATCTGGTATATTGGCCTGTTGTTAGGGATAGTTGTTGCTTAATCATATTAGCAACCAAGGATTGAAAGTTGAAGTATTGAGAGAAGAATTAGGGATATGCGGAATAATGTTAAGACAGTTATATCCTTATTCTACCTGAAATTATATTAAAGTGATGGACATAAAAATACAGTTTGCTTGTTTGAAAGGTGAGATAAAACATGGAGTGCCTGCTCTCCTTTAAGCAGACAGCTGCCTTACAGGTCTTTTTGCACACTTTACTTAAGAAGTGTTGATTTATTGAGCTTATATGACCTTCTGTTGATACCTATTAGTAAAGTAACCATAAGTTATTTTTCTTCATTATGCTTATTAAGTATCTATCTTGTATTTTAACTTGTAAGTAACCTCTCCAGGCTCACAAGCTCCCCTTATTAAGCATCTCTGAAAGATTCTGTAACTAAATCTGCCTCCAAATGTACATGACTTTTGTCATTGAGATCTTTTAAAGCTCACTAATGGCTATTTGTTTTTAAATAAAGCGCTATCTGTGCATTTCATGGAACTTGATGGACTCCTTAATATAATGTGGACTCATTCACTAGTTAAACAGTCTTTAACTTTTCCTGGATATAGTGCTGCTTTGCTGACTTCCCATCTGCAGCTACTTTCCATCTACATCTGCCTCAAGCATTTGCAAAAAGCCAACTTTTCTTGGGCTACCTTCCACTAGTGACTGAGCACAGCAGAGGTACTAATGCAGGCCTATCTCTGCAAGATGCAGAGTGTCTTTAACAGTTGTCTTTGACTCAAGAACTTCACACTAGTCTGACCAAAACTTTTTCTGGCTTGCCCTGCTGCCTAACCCTGTTCCACTTCCTTCCCTTTCTCCTTCATGGAGGCCAGACCTGTGTCCTCTGGCTCTTCCTAGTGGTGTACTTTTAGTTTGTGGGGAAAATCAATTTTTTTAGAAATTTTGTAAGCTGGTTATTAAATTTGGCCATCATTAAAAGTAAATTATAAAGTTATAATTAAATTATGTTAATCTATTAAATTTATAAGATTAATTTAATGTTATATTAATTACATTGATTCTAATTGTATTAAAAACAGTCATAACTATGTGAGATTCATCACTTTCTAATTATTTTACTGCATTTTACAATAATCTATGATCTTCAGGTTATTTAGGCTTATTATATTTATATGCTGAAATTATTATATGATGGAGTACACTGCATTCTCCACTCATCTTCACTGATATCTCATTGGAAGCTTGAAATAAACTATTTACAACACAGATGTTGGCAAACACTATAAGTCATGACTTGGTTTATTGCTTTGTTCATTGTCTGGACAGAGTATTGTCCCTCAGGCCAAATCTGGCAAGCTGCTTGTGTTAATAAATAAAGTTTCATTGAAATACAGTCCTAACTTTTGATTACATATTGTCTATAGCTGCTTACACGCAACAATGACAGAGTTAAGTAGTTGCAACAGAGACACATGTCTCCTCCCCTCAATATTAACTACCTTGTCTTTATAGAAAATGTTTGTTGACCCCTCATCTAGACTTATGAAATAATGGAGATAATTTTAATAATGCAGATTAAATTTAGAAGTATGGTGTGTCTATAGGTATTACATTGCTAATATGAAACAAACAAATACATACATACATAAATTGTCTTCCAGTACTAGAAAACTATCCTTGACCTATTTGTTAAATTAATAGTAATTAAGTATTTATTCATTGTGTGATTTTGTCAAATTATGGTTGAATTTCAACTACAGATTGGCTATAGATGAAAGAGGCTGGCAAAAACCAATAAAAGTATACTATGAAAATCAGTTGGCTTTATGGAATGTATAATAAAGAGCACTGTATATCTTATTAATATTTATAAATTGTGTGCTATACATCCTTTATGCCTGTGAAATTTATGATAAACATGTATGTATGTACATTTTTTTCCCACAGTGAGCCAATTGTTAAACATTTATTAGCACACCATAACTTCCTCCCCATTTTTCTCTCACAGGTGTTTCCCGTAATAAATCTTATACCCATCAAATCTTACATTGCCCTCTGCTTCTCATCAAATTAACACATTTCTATAATATTTTATTTTATTTATTAATGAGAAACAGAGACAGAGAGAGAGAGAGAGAGAGAGGCAGAGACACAGGCAGAGGGAGAAGCAGGCTCCATGCAGGGACCCTGATGTGGGACTCGATCCTGGGACTCCAGGATCACACCCTGAGCTGAAGGCAGATGCCCACCTGCGAGCCACCCAGGCATCCTGGTCATATGCTTCTTGTCCTTTCTTTTATTGATTTTTAATTAAATTTTTTATTAATTTTAATCAGTCTTTGACTCTTTGAGTTTTGGTAGTTTCCAGGAATGCATCCATTTCTTTGGGATTGCCTAATTTGGTGGCATATAGTTGCTCGTAATATGTTCTTAAAATTGTTTGAATTTACTTGGTGTTGGTTGTGATCTCTCCTTTTTCATTCATGATTTTATTATTTGGGTTCTTTCCCTTTTGTTTTTGATAAGTCTAGCTAGGCGTTTATCAATCTTGTTACTTCTTTCAATGAACCAGCTCCTAGTTTCATAAATCTGTTCTAATGTTCTGGTTTCTACTGCTCTATTTCATTGATTTCTGTTTTAATCTTTATTAATCCTCATATCCTGGGGGGTTTGGGCTTTATTTGCTGATATAGCTCCAGCTCTTTTTGGTGTAAGGTTCCTTAGTGTATTCGAGATTTCTCCAATTTTTTGAGGGAAGCTTGTATCGCAGTGTACTTCTGTTTTAGGACTGTTGTTGCTGTATATCAAAGGTTTTGAACAGTTGTGTTTTCATTTTCATTCATTTGCATGAATCTTGACCCATTCATTCTTTAGTAGGATGGTGTTTAACCTCCAGGTGTTTGCATTCCTACCAAATTTCTTCTTGTGATTGAGTTCAAGTTTCAAAGCACTATGGTCTGAAAATATGTAGGAATAATCCTAACCTTTTTTTTTTAGATTTTATCTATTCATTCATTTTTTTAAATAATAAATTTATTTTTTATTGGTGTTCAATTTGCCAACATACAGAATAACACCCAGTGCTCATCCCGTCAAGTGCCCCCCTCAGTGCCTGTCACCCAATCACCCCCACCCCCCGCCCTCCTCCCCTTCTACCACTCCTAGTTCGTTTCCCAGAGTTAGGAGTCTTTATGTTCTGTCTCCCTTTCTAATTTCCTACCCATTTCTTCTCCCTTCCCTTCTATTCCCTTTCACTATTATTTATATTCCCCAAATGAATGAGATGTTTGTCCTTCTCCGATTGACTTATTTCACTCAGCATAATACCCTCCAGTTCCATCCACGTTGAAGCAAATGGTGGGTATTTGTCATTTCTAATAGCTGAGTAATATTCCATTGTATACATAAACCACATCTTCTTTATCCATTCATCTTTCGTTGGACACCGAGGCTCCTTCCACAGTTTGGCTATCGTGGCCATTGCTGCTATAAACATCGGGGTGCAGGTGTCCCGGCGTTTCATTGCATTTGTATCTTTGGGGTAAATCCCCAGCAGTGCAATTGCTGGGTCGTAGGGCAGGTCTATTTTTAACTCTTTGAGGAACCTCCACACGGTTTTCCAGAGTGGCTGCACCAGTTCACATTCCCACCAACAGTTCATTCATTAAAGACATAGAGAGAGGCAGAGACACAGGCAGAGGGAGAAGGAGGCTCCATGGAGGAAGCCTGATGTGGGACTCGATCCCAGCACCCTGGGATCACGCCTTGCGCCAAAGACATGCTCAACCGCTGAGCCACGCAGGCGTCCTGGAATAATCCCAATCTTTTGGTATTCGTTGAGACCTGATTTGTGACCCAGTATGGGATCTTCTCTGGTGAAAGTTTTTTGTGTACTTGAGAAGAATGTATGATCTATTGCTTTGGGGTGGAATGTTCTGTATATATCTGTGAAGTCCATCAGGCCCAGTGTGTCATCCAGAGCCCTGTTTCTTTGCTAATCTTCTGCTTAAATGATCTATCATTGCTCTGAGTTGGGTGTTAACATTACCTTCTATTATTGTATGATTATCAATGTATCTCTTTAATTTGGTTATTAACTGGGTGATATAATTGGCTGCTCCAAAGTTAGGACCATAAATATTTATAATTGTCAGATCTTCTTGCTGGATAGATCCTTTAAGTATGATATAGTGTTCCTCTTCATCTCTTACTTCAGTCTTTGGTTTAAAATCTAATTTATCTGATATGAGGATTGCTACCCCAGCTTTCTTTTGAGATCCAGTAGCAAGATAAATGATTCTCCACCCCCTTGCTTTCAGTCTGAAGCTGTCTTCAGGTCTAAAATGAGTGTCTTTGTTTAAAAAATATTTTATTTATTTATTCATGAGAGACACACACACAGAGAGAGGCAGAGATGCAGGCAGAGGGAGAAGCAGGCTCCATGCAGGGAGCCCGACGCAGGACTCAGTCCCAGGACTCCAGGATCACGCCCTGGGCTGAAGGCAGGCGCTCAACCGCTGAGCCTCCCAGGCATCCTGAAAATGTGTGTCTTGTAGACAGCATATGGATGGGTCTTTCTTTTTAATCCAGTTTGATACCCTGTGTCTTTTGATGCAATCATTTAGCTCATTTACACTCAGAGTAACTATTGAAAGATATGAATTTAGTGTCATCGTATTACCTATTCAGTCCCTATTTTTGTGGATTGTTTCTGTTTGCTCCCTCTTTCTATTACAAGGTCCCCCTTAATATTTATTGCAGAGTCGGTTTGGTGGTCACATATTCTTTCAGTTTCTGTCTATTCCTGGAAGCTCTTTATCACGTGCATACTTGCTCCACCCCTCTCAGGGGAAGGCAGAGGATCTCTATGTTTCTGTCCTTTGCACAGTCCTCACATGGAAAGCTGTCACCCCATGGGACCACTGCTCACAGTTTATGGTGAACTGATCTCAGAGCCCCCTCCCAGACCTAACCAGTTTCCTGGCTCCAATGCTTGGGAACTCTACCAGTTCAAGCACCCCCATTCTTTCTGTGATTCCAGAGATCCCGAGACCATACTGTTCCGACCAGGATTCTGCCCCATTTCACCACCTGAACATCTTTCAGGCATTGATATCTTTCACTGGAGCCTATTTTTAAGGGTCCTTATTTTGCACTTGGGGACTATATCACTTTCCAGGAACCAAGTTACTGAGGATCCCCACCCCTCATCCCATTTATCTTCCAATATATCTCTTGGGATTCACTTCTCTGCACCTCCTCCTACTTTGCAGAAAGGGGCCACTTTTCTACTTGTAGAGTTCTAGCAATTCTTTTCTTACATCTCAGTTTGAATTTTGGGTGTTCAGAATGATTCGATAGGTATCTAGATAAGTTCAAGGGACCAGATGAAATGAGGTCCCTCTATTCTTCTGCAATCTTGCCCCTTCCTTGGTTGCCTTTTTCTTTGTTTTTTAAAGATTTTATTTTATTTTTTCATGAGAGACCAGAGAGAGAGAGAGAGAGACAGAGACAGAGACAGGACATAGGAGAGGGAGAAGCAGGCTCCATGCAGGGAGCCTGATGTGGGACTCGATCCTGGGACTCCAGGATCATGCCCTTGGCCGATGGCAGGCACTAAACCGCTGACCCACCCAGGGATCCCCCTTGGTTGCCTTTTTTATAATATTATTTTGCCTAATTACAAAATGGCAAAACATCCTTGTAGAAACTTTGGAAATACTAGGAGGGCTCATACACATCAAATCTGCCATTCTAGTAGTCAAAAATAATCACTCTTAGGAGCGCTGAGTGGCTCAGTCAGTTAAGTGTCTGCCTCCAGCTCAGGTCATGATCCCAGGGTCCTGGGATGGAGCCCAGAGTTGGGCTCCTTGCTCAGTGGGTTGCCTGCTTTTTCTTCTGTCCCTCCCCTTGCTCCCCCTGCTTGTGCTCTCTCTCTTCTGTCTCTCTTTCAAATAAATAAGTAAATAAATAAATAAATAAATAAATAAATAAATAAATAAATCTTTAAAAAAATCACTGCGTATCTTAGTGCATTTTCTTTTAATCTTTTGCTTGTATATATAGATAGACTGTGTATATATTTTGAGAAAAATAAAATGATATTACAAATTATACTTTTAACTCACATTGTTCATCTAGAAGATGTACAGAGAGTTCATGCTGGGATCTGGCTCCCAGTGGGATTGTGGGGCCAAGACATGGAGGCTGGGAGATGGCAGGAACCAGACAAATGACTTTCCTCACTCTCCTGGAATCACCGGGCCTGGATGCTCTAATATGCAACTATTCTAGCACGTAAGAAGGCCTGATTTTGCTTTCTAGATAAACAAGAATGTAGCTAGAATGGTGGCATATCTCTTCTTTGGGTATGGAGAGAAGCTATACCCCCTCCAGAGATTAAAAAAAAAAAAAAGGTTTTTAGAAGTTAATATTGGTTCAACACATGTGAATTACAATTATTTTCAGCTCAGCATGATCAGAAACATGGAGGCATAGTTTTTGTGGCTAGCAGAATGCTCAGTTGCCACTCCACTTTGAAGTAGGCATCTTGGCAAAACAGACAGCTTAGCTCGGTTGTTCCCATTTTAGGGAGAGAGGAAACTAGATAATATCTAAAAAGTTGGGTTGATCTGGATCTGTCTGCTCCAAAGTTTTGCACTTGTGAGGGCAAGGCTTTTTTATTCAGAGTTCTGTTGACACATGTGACCTCTCATAACTATATGTTCCCCCTCAGCAGATTCCTTTGGCAAGAAAAACCAGTTTATTTGCCAAAGAGAGGAAGACCACATTTTCCTTTCCCCAAGAATATTAATATATATCATCCTAGATGTGAGATCTTTTATACTTACATATATCTGTTGACCTAACCCTGAAATTCAGTGTTCCTCATGTCCTGGGGATTGCAACAGAGGAAAGGCGAGGAAAGTTTTTTTCAGTTTATCAAGGTATAAATAATAGAACCTCATTTTATTTATATATAAAAGGCTCATCCTTATCTATGTCACTGGTTCTCAATAAGGGGTGACTTCGCCCTCTAAGGAATACTTGGTAATGTTAGAAGATATTTTTTATTGTCAAAATGGGTAGGGGAGAGTCCTATTGGACTGTAATGTTATGAGGGATGCTGTTAAACACTTTACAAGCACAGGACAGCCCCCTACCCCGGCCCTAATTGTCGATAGTACAAGGTTGAAAAACCATGGTATATGTGGTGATAAGACTGAATGAGTAGATGACTTAATTGTGTCTTGAATTTTCTATATTTATGATGTTTTGACATCTTAAGAAGCTTGTTGGTCATGGAAAAGCCCAAAACTTGCCTTTTCTTAGAGATATCAAAAGGCTTGCTGTAAACTTGTCAACCAATCCCAAATCGGGGGTCCCAACCACCCCTAAGACTCACACATGAAGCCATATTTCACATTTCCTAAATCATCCCAGGGCTAAGTGCCATACAACTATAAACCACGTCTTAGCCCAAAGCCCTCTGGAATTATTCAAACTAGCCAATCCTAAACTGTTTACACTGCCCTGATTTTTGCTCAGAAACTCCAATAACAGTTCTGGACTAGATTTTCACCATGCTTCTGTCTTTTTTTTTTTTTTTTTTTTTTTTTTTTTTTTTTTGCTTCTTTCTTTTGCCACTGCACAAGACCTGGTGCTTCCTCTGTGGCCCTGCATGGTATGCAGTGAACATTTCTCTAGAACTATGAATATAATAAACTTCTTCCAGGTCTTGCTTCCTTTCTTCTCATGGCTGCCCTGACTTTACCATACCATATTGAATATTTTCATTCTTACAACAGTAATAATGAAAATCATTCGGTCTCCTATCTTCACATTTGGTATATTTCTACAGAAAGGCAATTTAAAAAATAGTAGAGAAATAATCCACATACTTTCTCAGGGCGCTCCTTCCCTGACGATCTTCCTCCAGTTCCCTGTAACAAGTCTGTTTGCTAATTTCTTTTTCCCAGAAACTTTTGAGCTCATGACAAGTTTCACAGCAAAAGACTTCCCGACGGATATATTGATTGTTCATCCCCTGAAAAATAGAAGAAAAAACAAATCCCAGTTCTTCAAATAAAACCACTCTAATTTTGGAGTGATGAGAGGTGAGTTTATTTATTTATTCATGAGAGACACACAGAGAGAGACAGACAGAGAGAGTGAGAGAGAGAGAGAGGCAGAGACACAGGCAGAGGGAGAAGCAGGCTCCATGCAGGGAGCCTGATGTGGGACTCGATCCCAGGACTCCAGGATCTCACTATGGGCTTAAGGCAGGCACTAAACCGCTGAGCCACCCAGGCAGGTATCCTCAAAAGGTGAGTTTAAATCCAGCCCCTGCCATTTATACTTTTTGTGATTGTAGACAGATTTCATGATCACCATGATTTTGTTTCCTCAATTGCAAATGGGAATATAACGATTGTCAGAAAATGTAAAAAAAATTGAAATGAAAAAAATTTTAAAGGGTGCTAATAACCCCTACAGATGATCTGATTTTATTGTCTTCAAGCTGCTTTACAACTCTGAAATAATAGAAAGAATATAGTAATGCAGATGATTCTTGAACATAGAGATTCAAATAAATTTTGTCTAGGGGAATGCAATTGATAGCTGTGTGGATACCAAGCAATTTAAAATACTTCTAAATTCATTTCAATATTCTTGATAGACTACATACGTGTTTTTAATTTTTTTTAATAAATGTAATATCTTACTAGTTTTCTCATTAATAAGTTAAATAAAATATTTGACTCATGTTCATTTTATATTTGCGTGATAGTTATGATTTTAACTTAAAGAAATGAAACTTGAAATTCATATTCATATTAACAGTTATGTCACAGTTGTGTGTATATGTACACAAAGTGAAATATACATGCAGAAGCTCTAAACACAGTATATGGCAAGTAGATAATCGAGAGATGTTATGCTCTTTCTGTCTTTCCTCACAGAATAACAATAACCTCTACCATTTATTGAGCACATAATATGTGATAGGCTTTCTATACACACTTACATTTGATCCTTCCTACAACTCTGGGAGCTGGGTGATCTACACTCATTGTTCAGACGAGGAAACTGAGAAATAGAATTTGCCTATGTCCTCATAACTGAACACAAAGTGGTGGGAATTTGAACCTGGGTCTGTCCATTTTCAAGGTGGATACTTCTGGCCCTGGGATTCCCATCACAAGAAATGGTTGGCATATCTGGAAACGGTCACATCCAGAACAAGCTTGTGTGACATGTATGTGTGTCCCATGAAAGTGCACATGTTTAATACTCAAAAATATTTACTTATGTGAATATTGACCATTTTCCAGATCTTAGTGGCTTTAACAAGCAGGCAGATGCAAAGGACTGCAGAAAAGATCCTTTCCTGTCTGCTGATAAGTACCTGTTCAGAGAAGGGCTTTGGCCCTGGCTGGAGGTTGGAAAGAACCTGGACCTTACTGTTTTGCTATTGTTTTAGATATCTTGAAATATGTAATAAGTTCTTAGTTATTCTTCATTAAATTAAATTAAATGACACTTGTCAAGTTAATTTTTTCCTAAAAAGACCTGGCCTGGGATTGCCAAAGGCCTCCGATGCTGACAGATGGTCTGGAGCGTGACTTTTGCACTTTCTGAGTAGGGGATGTGCTCAAGGCCTTCTGTAGTCTCAGGAAGCCTCTCTGGGTTTTCTCAGAGCCCCACTTGAGTTCTGAAGCTCTAGCTTGGAGCTAGCACATACTCCATCTTCTAAGAGTGTATTTCCCACTTATTTTCTCCCCCAGGCTAATAAATTTAGTGCAAAGAATTCTAATAACTTCTTAGTCATTCAATATTAAAAGAGTTGTTAAAAATATATACCAGCATTCATAGAACTAGAGTTTAGGTGTGATCCTCTGTAGCAATTAGGTTTCCTATGGATTTGTTTGAAGCTGCAGAGGTGTCTGAAGTTTTCTCATCTTCCTCACGTGACTCTGCCTGTATAAATGTTTGATAAGAAAATAGTGCTTGCTTTGAACAGACAAACTTGCAAACTTGTAACTTGTAACTTAAGTAAAGCAAACTTGTAACTTAAGTAAAGCAAAAGTAATGCAGTACTTATTCATATGTTCCCTTATTACAAAATGGTCCTAAACATTTCAAGTTGAATATGAATTTCAAGTTCATATTAGGTATTCCATATTCAGAGAAAGGATAGTTTAGTCAAATAGGTGCTCACTGGAATTATTTTCTTTTCTTGAAATTTAGAATTAACATTTTTCTAAATAATTTTTCCAAAAAAAAAGAAGCCTATGCAGGCACACAGACTACTCATATAATCATGTCATTTCACATTCATTCTATTTGGGAAGAAGATATGGAAAGAAGATTTAGTCTACAAGGCACTGTAGCTACATAATTATGAGCTACTTTAAGAGAAATAGCTGAAAGCAGGGTGGTGTCCATACACTGAAAGAGTAAATTAAATCAAGGTGAGCCCAAAGGAAATCAAGCAGAAGACTCTGGAGAATCTGATACATGCTGGTTCCATCTCCTGTTCCCTTTGGATCAGGAAGCATTTCTGGGGCTGTGACCTTTGGGAGGACTTAAGGCGGAGTCATGAATTTAGATACCTCAGTGCCCAGGTAGGTGTCATATAGGAGTGAAGCTACAGGACCCAAGTGACAGAGAGTGGTGGGCACTGGGATCATCTGTAGAGACACTTGATTCAAGAAGGAGTTGAAAACTGTGCTGGCCAAAAGGAAAGATGACTTTCATATGGATGCAGTTTAAGGGTTCCCTCATTGCCCTTCTTAAGAGATGAATTTTCTACCTGCAGCTTTGGCCCTATGTTTTGTTTTGTTTTGTTTTGTTTTTGTTTTTGTTTGTTTGTTTTGTTTTTTTGTTTGTTTTTAGCTTTTCTCAAATCTCTTCCCTGTGCTTTCTCTACAGGGCAACCTGAACTGTTTCACTTTCTCTCTGCTCGCTTCCTTCTGCTAACCTCTTTGTAGCCCCTTTCCTGCCTCTGTACCTGAGCATGGGATACCACCCTTGTTGGTCAGTCTTTCTTTTGCCATTATCCGTGAAGCAACTAGGATTGGAACTCTTCGTCAGGTCTCACCTCATCCACTACAGGATGTGTGAAAACAACTATCCCAACTGCCAACCACAACTACTGTCCCACAGGGACTGTCACTCACCAGGACTAGATGGTATGCCCTGACAGACAGGATGGCCTGGGAATTGAGGAGGGCAGAAGATTGTTGTCACTATTGTGACTTTGGACAATAAGCCCTTTATGTGCTCTGACCCCCAGTTTTATTATCTATAAAGTGGAGATGAAACGTAGTAATAAAGACAAAAGTTCCAAATACATTGCCTTTTATTCCCTAAATGTTCATCTACCAACCTAGAACATGCTTGCCCTGAGGGAGTTCACAATCTGTTGTCCTATCCCTGGTGAGAGATTTGAACCACCACCTAAGTAAGTTCTTGTCTTTAGTTTATGCATGACATTAAATACTTTGTTCCTTATTGACTCAACATGTAATTAAGGTTTATTTATTTCTGTTGCTGGGCTGTCAGAATTAGATAGCTTTAGATCTCAGGGATAAGATGCTTCCCTTCTTGTCCAAGGTCCAGTGTTGGAAAGCATACAGAGAAGCCTTTAGCAGAAGCTCTTGGTGATGAGTTTCACTCTTACATCATTTATGATGTTATATTTGGGGATCTTTGTAGTCAGATCTTATAATCACATTGACTGAGGGACACCTAACATGCCTAAGAATATCAAAATAAGGCAGGAAACAGAAAATAAAAAGAATACAGTTTTCCCTGGGCGTACTGATGGGAAACCTAAGCATGGACTGGTCTAGGTGGAGAAAACCACCAACCATATGTTCTGTGGATGTGGTTCTGCCCCAATAGATGTTCCAATGAGAGTGAAAAGGTATCACTTTCTCAAATCGTTCTGAATAGGACCAGAAAGAAGAAAGCTGGTGTGATCTCCTGTGGGACAGATCAGTGGTGCTTCTATAGTCACAAAATAGAAATACTAAGGAATGTGCAGATACATAAATCCATCAGGTACCTGAAATCTCTTGAGTCACATTTAAAGATTTTGAGACTAAGTTTCTTTTTTTGTAAATGTATTTTTTATTGGTGTTCAATTTGCCAACATATAGAATAACACCAAGTGCTCATCCCATCAAGTGCCCCCCTTGATATTAAGTTTCTATTTTGTACTGAGGAAATTTTCAAACTCAAGTGTCTTTATTCTGTTCTTGTGCAAGTGAATTTTTTATAAACCCAAGTTTAGATCTTTACATTCATCCTTTCTGCAATTCAGTTTGCTGCTTTCTTCTCATGGTATGTGCAGATTGGAAAAGAATAGACTGGGATGCCTCGGTGGCTCAGCAGTTGAGCATCTGCTCAAGGTGTGATCCCAGGATTGAATACCACATCATGCTCCCTGCATGGAGCCTGCTTCTCCCTCTGCCTGTGTCTCTCTGCCTCTCTCTCTCTCTCTCTCTCTCTCTGTCTGTCTCTCATGAATAAATAAATAAATCTTTAAAAAAAGGAGAGGAATAGACCTCTCAAGTGAGTGCATGTGCTTATTTTTGGTTCCCTCTAATCCTGAGATTCTCTAAGAATATAGGATAACTTATTTTTCTTCATACCCAGAGAGCTGTGTTGTCCTTCACTCCCAATGGTTCAAAACTCAGGAGCAGAAAATTTAAATTGCTCTAGTGACCAGAAGTTTACCATAAATGAGTTATTCTGGTTTGTTTCATAATCAACACTTAGGAATAGTATCTGCTTCTCCTCCTTTAAAAATATATATCAGAGTCACTGTTCTTATCTTTTTTGTATCCTACTTTGATTTAAAAAACACAAGTACAGTGATACATTTCTCTTCTTTAAGCTAGATACTAGGGTATTGGCAGTGGATACTCCGCCTTGGTGGGACAATAAAAAAAAAGTGAGTCCATAGATGGAGCAGGACTCCCTCAACCAATGGGCCAGTAAAACTTGATGCCACACATTCACCACCTGGTTAGTGGGCTGCTAGCCTATGATTTGTGGCTTAGTTTTATACCCTTTATTGAGTTCTTACTGAATACCCTTCACTCTTCAAAGGGCTTTACATCTTGCATTCAGTTGTCACGGTATTCTTATCCACATTTGACAGAAGAGATGCAAAGAGGCAAGCCATTGCCCAAGGTCACTGTTGCCCATGGCAACTTCATCAATGGTGGTGGAGCTGGGATTGAAACCTTGCCAAATTCAAAGCCTGTCAGAGGTGCTCACTATTACCTGTTTTATGTGTGGCATGATAAGGACCAAAACAAACACCTACATGGTGCACTAACCTCTCCTGCATCAGCACTTAATGAAATGTCATCTTCTCACCATTCTGCCGAATGCTCGTTCTAACAGCTGGAGATTCTGCCTCTGCAGCTGCTGAGGGACACAGACATTACCCCATTTCCTCTGAGGTGGTCTTTTTTCACCTTCACTGAAAATATCTTTAGGAATGATATTTCTAGGTCCAGTTTCTAAGATAACAGCAACTAATTATGGGCCTAAGATGTTTCAGTGGGTTTTTCCTCCCATCCCACCCTCAGACCCCACTTCTCCTCTCCTCCTTCACAGAGAGATTTTGGAGCATTATGTGAAAGAAGTTCTCCTCAGTGTAGTATCTTTTCAAAAGAAAAAAAAAACAAAACACTTATTTTTACCTGCCTTCCAAAATCCAGTCAAGTTATTTGAATGAATTTAAGTCTTGAATCTGTCTCAATAGTTTTCCCTCCAATTAATATCCTTCATAGCCATCTCAAGTTTTGCCCACAGTGTGATATTTGGGTCTTAAGAAAAGGTGCAGGTGAAATAAAAGGCCACCTGGGACAGTATGAGTGAGTTTTTGAGTAGCTGGAAATTTTAACTAAAAATAGATATATACAAAAAAATGTTTTTATGGAATGTGTCCATAATAATTCAGCCCTTTTATTTTCTGTGTAGCTTATCTGAATTAATTGGGCTGACACCAACAATTACTATGTAAGTAATTAATAATTATATGAGTGAAGAAGGGGCTTTGCGTCCATGTAACCTTGGAAAATTTGTATAACCTTTCTAAAACTTAAGTTTCTCATGTAAAAAAACTTAATCGTTCTAAGAATTAAATGAGATTACCACCCAAGACACTTATTGTAATAGCTAGCCCAAGGAAAAACTCTCATCATTATCACCATCATTTATATTTGTATTCACAAACTGCACGGAGTACAGCACCAAATGTTATGTTATTTAATTCTCAACACATGGTGGTAGGTTTTATTATTCCCTTATTTGAGGTTGAGGAGGTGAATCTGAGAATTTAAATGACTTTCCTCCTGTCCCAGAGCTCCCGGAGCTAACAAGGGGGAGAGTCAGGGATCTAACCCAGACCTACTGATTTCACAGTCCCTCATCTGTTTGCTCATCCAGTGCTGACATCACGCATTAGTAACAGTGAGCAATAAATCATGCTTTGCAGTTGCTAATGAGATCTTGAAAATTATCTCATTTAATGATATCAATAGCTCTGGGAAGTAGGTATTATTTTCCCAGATAACAGACTAGAAGCCAGGCTTAGAAGGTTTAAGTTCTTGTCAAAATCTCAGAACCAGTAAATGCTAGAGCTGAGCTCTAAACCTATGCTGATTCCAAAGGTCCTGTCATCACCTCCCACAGTTTGAACCACTTTCCCCACTCATTTAGGGGAAAGTTCATCTTCCCTAAAAAAATACGGATAATTATGTCTATTACCAGAGAATATAATTACCCCAAGATGCAAGAGCAATTCCTAACAGTCCCTGAGGGCTTGGTTAGGAGCCTTTTATCAAGATTCAGACAACAGTTTGTAGAGGAGAGGAGCTCTAGGCACCCAGCTGGACATGAAGACCAGCAAGATCAGAAACATCAATCTAGTTAGCTGAGCTGTTCAAAAATCAAATTTCAAAGTGCTATAAAGGTCAATATTGAATCAATGGACAAAATTGGAATATGGACAATAACAGGATCACATCAGTGTTAAATTTCTTGAAGTTGACACCTGTGCTATAATTATGGAAGAGAATGATCTGTTCTTGGGAAGTACACACTGAATTAGCTAGAGGTGGAGGCTCATGATGAGTCAACTAATTCTCAAATGGTTCAGAAAAAATATGTAGATAAATAAAGCAAATAGTAGAGTAAACAGGGTGGTGATAGGTGCATCTGAGTTAATGGTATATGGTAACTCTTTGAACTATTCTTGTAATGTTTTATAACTTTGAAGTTATTTCCAAAAAAATGATTAAAAAATAATAAATCTTCTCTCTTTTCAAGAGAAAAATCGCTATTTACCTTACTTCTTTCATATTTACCCCAATCTCTTATTCAGATCACCAACCTAGACAATAATCCCTAGACACACTTTACCTTTTAAGGTTTTTTTTGTACTGAGCATTTTGTAATGCCAGAAAGTAAGAAAGTAAAATATAGATGGGGGGCATTGCAAAAGAGAGAGGAGTCCATTTCAAAGAGCTCCCAATCACAAAACAACAAAATACATAACCTGATTATTAGTTACAGCCCAAAGAATGAATCCAAACTGATATAAAGTATTGAAAAAATAAATAAGGGGGAAGGAAAACTATTTTTTTCAGAAGAATTCTGATGAATTCTTAGAAGGAGAAGGAGAGAAGGAATAGAAAGTCATCATGACAACACCACAGTGATAATTGCTACAGGCAGGATCCACTGATGAATAATAAAATTAGCTGATGAAACTTTAAGGGCAAACAGGATATTTGCATAGCCTCAAAAACATCCCTCCCCAAATTACTAACTCTTTTGGTTTTAACATACGACCACATGTAGAACTGAATTCCCTTCCCTTTGCATCGGGGATGACTTGGTGACTAAGGTGAAAATTGTAACTTTACAGTTGAGAAAAAAGCACCATTCTACCCATGTGATGAAGGTTCATGTCACTGGTAATGAGCAATGTTGATATTATATGTCCCCGATATAGTTTGACAGAGGAGCACATCACCTCTGTGGTATACCTCCCTTAACACCAGAAAATTGTCTATTCCTGAGAAACTGTAGATAAATTTAACCTTGAGAACATTCTACAAAATATTCATTAAAAGTGTCAAGGTCACAAAAGACAAGTAAACACTGAAAAATTATCACATATTGAAGACAAAGGAGGCATGATAAATATATAATATACATACTACATAAATGCAATGTAGTGTCTTGGATTGGGTCCTGGAGCAGAAAAAAAGGATATACGTGGAAAAACTGGAGGGATCCAAATAAAGTCTGTAGTTAATTTTATCATATGAATGTTAATTTCAGAGTTTTGATAAGTGTATCTGGTTATGTAAGATGTTGGAGTAAACTGGGTGACAGGTTTGTGACTCTGTCAAATTCTAAAATGACTTCAAAATAAAAAGTTAGAAAAAAGCCTTTATGCAAGAGCATACGTCTGACACTATGGACAGTTATGAATTATGGGCCATTCTCTTGCTGAGGAATGTTTTCATTGCACACAAAAATATCCTATCCTGGAGCCAACGGTGTCATGGAGCAGAGCCCTGCCCAGGGCATGGAAAGAGCCCTGGACTAGGATCTAGGAGACCTCTGCGTCCCCATGTGAGCAAGTCACTTGCCTAACAATAAAACTAGTGTCTTTTCCCAGCTGTAAAATGAAACTATATATACTTTCACAAGATTAATGAGTTTTCAACTGAAAAAGCTGCTATAGTAAATATTTAGCACCTGACACAGTAATGCTTAAAAAAATCCTGGATCCTCTAATTTATATACATAATATTGATCACCTACAAATCAAAGGCCATAAATTCAGAAGCCTGTGTGGTCTGGGTTATTATTATTATTATTATTATTATTATTATTATTATTGATGTGTTTAGAAGGCTTGTGGCAAATTCTAGAATACATGGTCCATTTGAAGGAGACACAGCCAGTCAGCTCCAACCAGCTGTTGCCAGTGGAGCACTGTTCCAGTGTTACCCAATATTTGAGTTTCCCAAGAGAAGCTAGAAATCCTGATATTTACAAATGTGTATAATCTCCTTATTTCAAAATGTTAATACTTCATTAAAGACATTTTAAAGTATTGTGTGAAACATCAGAACATGTTTGTCAGTGGGTTTTGTCTTTTGGTCACCAGTCTTTGAACCCTGTAGGGAATAGGAGGGAAAACCTGAGTTCCCCATGAGCCATGTAGCTATGTCTTAGATTCCACAACAAATATACACTGGGCACATGTAGAATTAAAATAAAACATCATAAAACAAATGCAAACAGAATTCAGCCTCCTCCACCTCCCAGGTCACTGCTAACCACTATAGGTTTATATTGGTCACTTCCTGATGGTTCCACTTGAACCCACCCATTAAGTGGACCTAATTGGGGCTGAGAGGGAACTGAGAGGCCATTATTAATAGCCCATCCTACCACACACAGAGAAGCCCCTAGGTCTGCATCTCCCCAACTCCTTTGAAGCAGGGAGAGCTTCCACACCTAGCTGAGTTGGTAGTAGGAGCCAGGTCTCCATATTCTTGTCCCATAACTGGACTCTAAACCACTCTGGAGCAAGGACCCTGCTTTGTATGGTGCCCTTCACACAGCACATTTTGGACTTGCTTGTTCAATAAGCAAAACACCTATGATTCTCTTGTGCTGACAACACACATCTGGTCAATTAAAATACTCCAAAGAAGGGCGCCTGGGTGACTCAGTCAGGTAAGTGCCTGCCTTCGACTCAGGTGGTATCCTGGGGTCCTGGGATGAGCCCTGTGTGGGGCTCTTTGCTGAGCAGGGACTCTGCATCTCCCTCTGCTCCTCCCTCTCCTTGTGTGAATGCAGGCACACTTTCTCTCAAATAATCAAATAAAAATCTTTGTAAAAATATCTCCAAAGATTTTTAACTAAAAATGTTAACTTCTTTAGCAAATTTTGTGTTCTATTTCTATTAAAAACTGAAAGCTAAGTAGGCTAAAATACAAAATTTGGCTAAAATATTGTTTCCCTCCTCCCCACCTTTACCAAAACTCCAGCCTAATGTCTGACTGTCACTTATCATTGCTATTTTTTATTTTTCTGAATAGAAAGTAGGCCATGTAGCTTTTTTTTTTTTTTTAAAGAATGGGCTTTAACTATTTCTAACCCCAAATCGTTGCTTCCAGAACATTTTTTTTCCTTTAGCAAATGGAATATCTGGAGCAAGTCCTCTTTAGTCATTTCTATTGCCCTGTTGAGTAAGAATAAAGTCACGATGGTGTTGTTCCTAATTTCTGTCTCACAGGATGTGCTTTCTAAATAAGCTGGATCACTTATTATTAGTAGTAGCAGAATCCAACAATATCTTTTCAGGGACATTGCAGCCTTCACTTGTGGTGAGAGACAGCTCTAAATAAATTCTACTTCAGTAGAGCTGAGGTTCACTGAAGTTTCCTCCAGCTCTAATAGTCAGGGAAATTCATCCACATCAAGTTCAAGGGAATAATCTGTGTTTTCAACATTATTAGTGATTTGTACTTCAGTTTCTTCACACTAGATGAGAATATCTGGTTGCCTTGCACATAAATAAAGGGCAAATACCAATAATTAGGCCTTTATCAGAAGGAGGCTAATGAACAGGTCCATTTCTCTGCATCCCCCATAGCAAAAGTTTTTTTTCAACTAGTTTTTTTTTTAACTAAAGTTTATATCTATTGAGAGGATTAGTTTTATTTGTGGTAACTCATTTCCAATTTGAAAGTCATAATTCCAATGGCAATTCTTTTTTTTCTTTTATTTAAAAATTTTTTTTATTGGGGTTCAATTCGCCAATGGCAATTCTAAATTTACAGATTAATTTACACTTAAAGAGTACTAGAACTCCCTTTTAAATAAATATCACTTTAGTCAAATAATATTTATTAAACCTTGACTTTGTGTGAAGCTCATGTACTTATACCTAACAAGGGACTACATAATGGCCAATCATAGAAATTAAAACAAAAGAAAATTCTATAGTTTAATTTCTTATGTCCCAGATTATTCAGTCAAGTAAAACTCCAAATTAAAGATGAATCCTCCTGATAGTTTTCCAAGAAACCTCCGTAGTTTGGGGAGCTACATGAATGTTTCCTTGGGACTAAGTTATCCATCAATCAATATGAGTTATCCACTAATCAATATTCTCTATTTTATTTAATCTCAAGAGAGACTTGCTCAGTGAGATTGACACTAATTTCTGTTTTGTTTTGTTTTGTTTTGTTTTTTTTAGTACTCTTTAACTTGAAATCTATGCATTGTTGACACGTAGAAATCAGAGATGGAAAGCCTCTATCTAAATCTATTCCCAAACTGGTGCAAAGTGGGGAGAAGATGAGCCCAAGTGGCCAACACAGGACAAAGGTATAAGGAATGTGTCTCAATTTCCAGTCCCAAATGTGAGCTGTTCCCACGCCTGACAACACAGGTTCAACGCACTGTACCTTAAAGATGAATTTGCAGGTGAGCTGATATCCTGCTGTGGTGCAAAGGAGGTCAAGTTTCACAGCTCTGTTCCTGACTCCTCAGCTTTGATTTGTGAAGGTTACAGGCACTGTCCTACAATCTTATTGTTGCAGCCTTTTATATATGGAATGGAGGAATTACAGAAATCCCTGAGCCTTTCAAGGTCATTTGAGCCTAATTAGTAGTAGAATCAGACAACATCTTTTCAGCCACATTGCAGTCTTCACTTGTGGGAGATAGCTCTAAATAAATTCTGACCTGCTCCAAGGCAGGCGAGCTCCTATTTTGGCTTGTCCCATGAGTACTATGACTTGGCCTGAACCAAGAGTGATGATTTAGAACATGTACTGGCTTATCCATGTGCCCTGTTCTTCTGAGACTTGTGAAGAGCCATTCTCTAACCCTCGGTGTGCAAAGGGGACTGGAATGGTGGGAAAAGTCACTCTTGGGTCTAATATTACAGGAAGACTTAGAGAGGCTTCTTGTACTTTGGAGCCATTAATCCTTGAATGGAATCTGGTGATGACATATCACGGTCTGTTTAGTTCTCTAACCATTTGGAGCAGGAATTGACCCCTGGTGAGTGGTTTCCAATAAAATGCATCCAAGTGAGATCGACTTCTCATTTTAGAGTGGCTCGTATCCTGTTGTGGAGGAGCATATTTTGTCCTTAGGAAAAACATTTAGAATACTCACTCATCTAATAACAAAAATAGCTCTGGTTTTTATCAAATCCTTCTACCATGCTATGAATTGAATACCTATGATTTGGTTCAGTGGGTTAGAAATCTATAATTTACATGATACATGACAATCCTGACTAATACTGATATTCAAATTTTATCTTGCAGAAGTGGCAATATTTAATTTTTTTTATTTTTTTATTTATGATAGTCACAGAGAGAGAGAGAGAGAGAGAGGCAGAGACATAGGCAGAGGGAGAAGCAGGCTCCATGCACCGGGAGCCCGACATGGGATTCGAATCCGGGTCTCCAGGATCGTGCCCTGGGCCAAAGGCAGGCGCTAAACCGCTGCGCCACCCAGGGATCCCAGAAGTGGCAATATTTAATGTTGAATCTATGAAAGTACTTTAATAAGCCAGTTTACTTTAAGCTGGATGCCTACTTTAATAGCAGAACCAAATTTTATAGATGAGGGTTTTTGTTTTTTTTTCCATTAAGAGAGAGAGGGGTTAATTCTGAAATCATTTTACAGGATATCACCTACACAAAAGCAACCTTATAAGAGAGAAAACTTCAATATAAAATATTTCCAAGAAGTACATTGAAATCACAGTCATGAAGTTTATATATATACTATTTAAGAAAGTACAGTGAAATTGAATAAAGCAGATGACAGATTATATAGATAACAACCTTTCCTTTCCCCTTTTCCTCCTCTCCTTCCTTACTATCTTCCTTCTTTCCTCTCATTCTTTCTCTCTTCCCTCCTCTACCCTCTCCCTGTCTTCTCTCCCCTCCTTCTCTTATCACTGATATTCCTTTTTTTTTTTTTTTTGCTCAGGATACATTTTATTTAAGAAAAGGGTATTACAAATCACATAAGAATATTTTTTAAAAATAGTTTTGCTTTTTATTTTTATTTTTTTAATAATCAATTTATTTTTTATTGGTGTTCAATTTGCCAACATTCAGAATAACACCCAGTGCTCATCCTGATATTCCTAAAGCCATGATAATCATTTTGGTTATATGAGATTCCTCAGTCTTTATTTAAGCCATTAGCAAATTTCCAAGAGAAAGGTTATCAAAGTGCTGTTGTGTGGTATTATTTAACCTGGTTTATGGCAATTCTGTAAATTCCTACTCCACTAACATGGAGTTTTGCACAATTAATAATTTGTTCTATTTCAAAGAATGAGATTTATGTTCTTCTTAGTTTAGCTGACGTTTTAACCTATAAGTATCTGTCTATCCAAATTTTGATCTTACTTTTACATTTTATTAGGTTGGGAGAAGAGGGGCACAGAGAGGTTATGTTACACAGCTAGGAAGTGGTAGAATTGGAATCTGAACCCAGGCTGTTCAACTCTCAAGTTCTTACTCAAATGAAATGTTCACTATTAAGGGATCCCTGGGTGGCTCAGTGGTTTGGCGTCTGCCTTTGGCCCAGGGCTGATCCTGGAGTCCCGGGATCAAGTCCTACATCGGGCTCCCGGCATGGAGCGTTGGGCTCCCGGCATGGAGCCTGCCTCTCCCTCTCTCTATGTCTATCATAAATAAATAAAATCTTTTAAAAAAATGTTCACTATTAAGACAGCATGTCTCTGCCCACCCCCAAGTGCTTTCACTTTTCATTCCCCTACATTAAAAACGAGGAGGAAAGAAGAAGACATGATAGAGCACATGCTCAAGTCAGAGACCTTGCAGGACCCCTTTTCCTGGAGGGTCCGACAGGGCCTAAAGAGTCTATGGCCAAGGCAGGTCCACATGGGGGCAGGAACAAAGTAGGGGCACCCAGGGAGGCAGAGCCTCTTCAAATGCCTATGGAACATTTTAAGAATTAATGGAGGATGTCTCAGCATAGCTTCTGGCACAACATCCACTCAATGGATTATTGCTATTATTACTATTATTAGTACTATTATTAGCTAGCGCCTTTCTTATTATGAAACAGGGGATTTATGCCTTTTTTTGAACTTTACTTTTTTGCCATACTTACTTAAAAAAATCTGCCACCAACTGGGCCACAGTCAGCCCTGCCAGTGAGAGGGGACTGCTGAAACTAGAAACCTAACTCTTTTCTCTTGAGCATATATCTCTGAGGAGTCTTAATTCCAATCTAGAGGATTCACTGATGAGCCCTTGAATGACTCCCCTGGAACTAGCTAGGGTAGGAGGTGAGGGTGATTATGCAAGAATCAACTGCAGATAAGGAGTGAGGGAAACTGGTCATTCATTTTTTTAAAAAAGATTTATTTATTTATTTATTCATGAGAGACAGAGAGAGAAAGAGAGAGGGAGGCAGGCTCCATGGAGGGAGCCCAACACAGGATTCGATCCCGGGACCTCAGGATCATGCCCTGGGCAGAAGGCAGGTGCCAAACCGCTGAGCCACCCAGGGATCCCCTTGTCATTCATTAACAGGTGGAAAATTAGAAGTCTCTCATCTGATGTTTTACTTCAAACTGCCTGGTTTAAAAACTTGCATTGCAAGGGACTGATGCAAGTCTGACCATGGCCTGGGCCTGTGTTTTAGGTATCCAACATTTGACCTTCCCTAGACCTTTGTTCCCAACACCATGTATCTAGGCTGAATTCCAATCCATTTCATGTGATACTAGTTCCAGTTTCGCTGTCAAGTATGTGGGTTAAAATTTGTACCTGGGACTTGTTTTTATCAGGTGTCGTAAGGCACACAGACATGGAAATGACTGTTATGAAGGAAGAGGTTGATACAGATCTCTAGAATTAGGAGGCATGGCACATTATGGCACTCAGAACCACATGAGGAAGACCAGAGTCATTCATAGGTAGAGAGGCACAAGAGGGGAGAGCATGGCCTGGAGCCTTTACTGGTGTTTTTTTAGTGAAGAAACAGGTGAAGCAAGGTAAGTGTTCAGAGTAAATTGAAGATTGGTTCATTTGAATAATTTTGGCAGGCTGAAGACTATAAGGGTGTTCCCTATTTGTTGGGTACCTGGCTCTGGGGTGATTTAGGGCAGGGGAAATATTGGCTTGGGGTGTGATAGTTTTTTTTAGAGGAGCCAGGTGGGGATATGGGTTCTGTACTAGTTGATTTGTCTATCAAAGGTGCCTTAGAAGGGAGTAATTTGCTTTCTATAGGAATTAGCTAACCCTGGGAGGTAGAACCTCCCCAGGATCAAGGCCCCAAAGGTCAGAGCATCAGGAATACAAAAATAAGAAAAAAAAATAGTTACTACAGTATGGATAACAGCTAGTAGACCCTCCTTGATAACATCTCTATATTCTTTGTTGCTTCCAATGTCATGCCAGCTGATCTCAGAGCATAGAGTTTTGGCCCTGCACTCCTACTGCCTGTGGCCTGGGGACAGCTGCTCACTGTGGCTCAACCTGGCCACTGGGGTTTCTAGATAAATGGTTACTTGGGCAGAGTAAAACTCTGGGACCATCTTGTCTTCTCATAAGGGCCCTACATCTTTATTTCCTATTCTTCCAGCCTTCTCTTGATGGCTATATCTTTCCAACCTGAGACCCCCTGAGGGGTCTTCCATTCTTAGCCACTAAGCCCTGTTAAGTGTATCAGCAAGAGGTAGCTGGGATGGCAGAGAAGTCTAGGGGTTCTTGTTAAGGCCCCTGCTTTTGTCTGGGCTTGTGACCTTGGGGAACTTTCATATGCATACATCTGTATGTTGTTCTTTTCTAAAGAGAAGGTCATAACTTTCCTCAAATTCTCAAAGAGCTTCATGACTCTAAAAGTTTACCGATAATGGTAACAATAATAATAGCACCTAACATCTTTTGAATATTTACTGTATTCCAAGCATTATTTTAAATTCTAAGTATTAACTATTTTAATCCTCACATGATATTCTGATAAGATCAGAGAGGCTAGATAACTTGTTTGCAGTTCACAGATGGCGAGGAATCAGCAGCTACAGGCCCCCAGCCAAATCTGGCCCACTGCCTTTTTTTTTTCTCTTTGTTTTCTTTATTCCTATTTTTTTTTTTTATTGGAGTTCAATTTGCCAACATATAGCATAACACCCCCACTGCCGATTTTTAATTATTTATTTTTATTGGGGTTAAATATGCTTAAGATAAAATTCGCCACTTTAAAGTGTACCATTCAGTGGCTTTGACACATTCTCAGTGCTGTGCCACCATGCCCACTTCATAGTTCCAGAACATTTTCATCACCTCTAAAGGAAATCCCTGTCCATTAAGTAGTCAGTCCTATTCTCCCAATCCCAGTCCCTGGTAATACCCTTTCTGTCCTTGGATTTGTCTACAGTAGTCCCTCCTTATCTGTGGTTTTACTTTCCATAGTTCTTATCACCTTTGGTCAACTGTGCTCCAGAAGAAGATGATCCTCTTTTTGAAGTATTGTCCAGGGTCAATAGCAGTCTAAAACTCTATTATAACGTGTATGTCATTTACCTTATTTATCCCATCACGTAGGCATTCTATCATTTCACATCATCACAAGGAGAAGAGGGAGTACAGTACAATAAGATATTTTGAGAGACAAAAACCACATTCGTATACTTTTTATTATAATATATTATTATAATTGTTCTATTTTATTATTAGTTATGACTGTTAATCTCTTCCTTAGCCTAATTTTTAAATTAAACTTTATTACAGGTGTAAATGTATAAGAAAAAAACATAATATGTAAAGGACTCGGTACTGTCTTCAGTTTCAGGCATCCATTAGGGTCTTGGTACCTATCTTGCATGGATAAGAGGGGAATACTGTATTCTGAATAGTTAAATAAATGGAATCAAATGTGACCTTTTGTGTTTGGTTTCTTTCACTTTCCATAATGTTTTCAAGTTTCATTCATGTTGTAGCATGTATCAGAACTTCATTACTTTTCATGGATGAATACCATTTCATTGTATGGCTATATCACATTTTACTTATCATTTAATCAGTTGATGGACATTTGGGTTGTTTCCACCTTTTGGGTATTATGAATAGTACTGCTATTAAAATTTGTCTATAAGTTTTTGTTTGAACACCTGGCTTTAATTCTAATAATACCTCTTTTCAAAAAATAAGGTTTTATTGAAACAAAAATATGTTCATTCATTTAGGCACTGTCGCTGTGGTGGCTTTCATGCTGCAACAGAATTGAGTAGAGAATTGCCCTTAACAGAAAATGTTTGCCAACTCCAGCATGAACCACTCCACTAAGCTGCTGAGAATATGTGTTAAGATATAACACTTCCTGAGATTATTTTAAAAACTTTCCACCTTCCCTTGTTCTAAGTGCAGTGCACAGCTTAGCTCTAAGCTTGTGTCTCAGATGAGGAAGCCTACTCTGATAGACTGCAAAACTTGGAAGGGTGGTTTGCAGAGGAGTTTTCAGAAATAAAGAGGGATCCCATTTCTTTACCAATCTCCTCAATCCCCAGCATCCGTCACATTTCTCCCAGAATAGGAGGTGTAGCCTGGTATGCACCATTTCAGGAATGGTGGTCACAGAACTCACCATCATCATTATCATCACTGTTGGTATCATTGTCATCATCTTCACACATCCTGCTGTGGGGGCGCCTCACTGAGCAGCTGTGGAGTCACTGCCCCACCCGGCACCACACAGCAATGGGCTGGGCTGCTACCTGGGCACTCTCCTGACTCCCCCAGATGGGGCTTTCAGAAACTTGCTCAGCATGAAAATGATTTTACCAACTGTTTTCTTGGTCTTAGGTTTTAGTCTTAGGTAAACCAGTGGGGAGATCATTTTGTGCTTTTTGTTTTCCTTCCGTCTTGCATGAAATTCAAAATTCATAACACAGAAGAGGTTGTGTGTTGCTGTTGGGAGAAATGAAAGCAGAGGTAATAAGAAAAAGTAGGCAAAAGAATGGCATTTAGAGGAAGATTGTTATCAGTCAGCATTTCAACAATATCTGTAAACAAAATCACTCTGGGGAAATACAGTAATGAGAATTTAATGTCAAAATGATTGTAATTTTATGCCCAAATACACCCAACATGACAAAGAATTCTGTTAATCTTAATTAGGAATAGTAGGAGTATTTTAATTTTTTTCCATAAACAGAACTAATTGCCTTCCAAGAGTACTAGATAACAAAAAAACACAATTGTATCATACGTTCTGGAGAACATAAACAGGATCTCACTGATTTCTTAACTCCCTGAGCTGGGAGCAGCATCTCAATCTAGCTGGTAGTAATTAAAATTCCATATATCTATCTAAATAGAAGGCTTTACATTTTATGTAATTACTGTATAATCACCTTATTTTCAATGAATTCCGTGTGGAAATGGCAAAGCAAGTTTGAAGAACTGACTTGGTTAAGTACTTTTAATCTATTACTCCTGAATAAAAGTCTCAATGAAATTGTATGCTACTTAACATTTCAAGGAGTTTTGTAAATTGGTGAAACAAATATATTTTCTATGTAGATGTGCTTGTCTGAGACTCATCTCTTGTATTACTCCTACCCTACCCCTGCCTTCTTTTTCAATGAGTCACAGAACTACCTGACAGCCAGTCAGGGATGGCTAAACAAGCTTGATTAAATTTATTTTTTAAAACTTTTTAAATTAATTAGTTAATTAGGGGACCCCTGGGTGGATCAGTGGTTTAGTGCCTGCCTTGGGCCCAGGGCATGATCCTGGAGTCTCGGGATCGAGTCCCACATCAGGGTCCCTGCATAGAGCCTGCTTCTTCCTCTTCCTGTGTCTCTGCCTCTCTCTGTGTGTGTGTCTCTCATTAGTAAATAAATAAAATCTTTTTAATAAATTAGTTAATTAATTAATTTGAGAGAGAGCATGCACAGGCTGAGGGGCAAAGGAAGACAGAATCTCTAGCAGTCTCCGTACTGAGTGTGGAGCCTGACACAGGGCTAGATCCTAGAACCCTGAGATGGTGACCTGAGCTAAAACCAGGAGTCAGATGCTCAACTGAGTGAGCCCATCAGGTGCCCTGTTTAAATTTAAACTCTTCACTCACCTGGAATTGGTAGAGCCTCCCTCAAAACCTACTGGAACCTCCCTGACACTAACCATGGTGTCAAGAAAGGAGATTTCTTAGGGGGAAAAAACGGAAAAAAAAGTTTTCATTTATTTCTCTTATTTTAGCTTTCCCCAAGACACTCTCGAACTTAAATTCAATTGGGCCATGTAAATTATGTTCTTAACAGGATCTGATATTATTTGAAAATGTATGAGGATCATTTCTAGTGAAACTTAAAATCCAGAATAAAAAAAATAAAATTAGAAAAGAAGCATAACCAAAACCTCAATGTGGGCACAGGTTTTTATACATCTATAAGTTGATGTGAAATGCACACTGTCTTTCAATCTGAGAAGCATACATATGTTCTTCCCTTTAGTAGAAGGCCTAGTTTAAAAAAATTGCCTGATGAATAGCGGCAGGAACGGGGTTCTTGTGGAACCATCAGGAAGTGACCAATATAAACCTATAGTGGTTAGCAGTGACCTGGGAGGTGGAGGAGGCTGAATTCTGTTTGCATTTGTTTTATGATGTTTTATTTTAATTCTACATGTGCCCAGTGTATATTTGTTGTGGAATCTAAGACATAGCTACATGGCTCATGGGGAACTCAGGTTTTCCCTCCTATTCCCTACAGGGTTCAAAGACTGGTGACCAAAAGACAAAACCCACTGACAAACATGTTCTGATGTTTCACACAATACTTTAAAATGTCTTTAATGAATTATTAACATTTTGAAATAAGGAGATTATACACATTTGTAAATATCAGGATTTCTAGCTTCTCTTGGGAAACTCAAATATTGGGTAACACTGGAACAGTGCTCCACTGGCAACAGCTGGTTGGAGCTGACTGGCTGTGTCTCCTTCAAATGGACCATGTATTCTAGAATTTGCCACAAGCCTTCTAAACACATCAATAATAATAATAATAATAATAATAATAATAATAATAATAACCCAGACCACACAGGCTTCTGAATTTATGGCCTTTGATTTGTAGGTGATCAATATTATGTATATAAATTAGAGGATCCAGGATTTTTTTAAGCATTACTGTGTCAGGTGCTAAATATTTACTATAGCAGCTTTTTCAGTTGAAAACTCATTAATCTTGTGAAAGTATATATAGTTTCATTTTACAGCTGGGAAAAGACACTAGTTTTGTTGTTAGGCAAGTGACTTGCCCACATGGGGACGCAGAGGTCTCCTAGATCCTAGTCCAGGGCTCTTTCCATGCCCTGGGCAGGGCTCTGCTCCATGACACCGTTGGCTCCAGGATAGGATATTTTTGTGTGCAATGAAAACATTCCTCAGCAAGAGAATGGCCCATAATTCATAACTGTCCATAGTGTCAGACGTATGCTCTTGCATAAAGGCTTTTTTCTAACTTTTTATTTTGAAGTCATTTTGGAATTTGACAGTCACAAACCTGTCACCCAGTTTACTCCAACATCTTACATAACCAGATACACTTATCAAAACTCTGAAATTAACATTCATATGATAAAATTAACTACAGACTTTATTTGGATCCCTCCAGTTTTTCCACGTATATCCTTTTTTTCTGCTCCAGGACCCAATCCAAGACACTACATTGCATTTATGTAGTATGTATATTATATATTTATCATGCCTCCTTTGTCTTCAATATGTGATAATTTTTCAGTGTTTACTTGTCTTTTGTGACCTTGACACTTTTAATGAATATTTTGTAGAATGTTCTCAAGGTTAAATTTATCTACAGTTTCTCAGGAATAGACAATTTTCTGGTGTTAAGGGAGGTATACCACAGAGGTGATGTGCTCCTCTGTCAAACTATATCGGGGACATATAATATCAACATTGCTCATTACCAGTGACATGAACCTTCATCACATGGGTAGAATGGTGCTTTTTTCTCAACTGTAAAGTTACAATTTTCACCTTAGTCACCAAGTCATCCCCGATGCAAAGGGAAGGGAATTCAGTTCTACATGTGGTCGTATGTTAAAACCAAAAGAGTTAGTAATTTGGGGAGGGATGTTTTTGAGGCTATGCAAATATCCTGTTTGCCCTTAAAGTTTCATCAGCTAATTTTATTATTCATCAGTGGATCCTGCCTGTAGCAATTATCACTGTGGTGTTGTCATGATGACTTTCTATTCCTTCTCTCCTTCTCCTTCTAAGAATTCATCAGAATTCTTCTGAAAAAAATAGTTTTCCTTCCCCCTTATTTATTTTTTCAATACTTTATATCAGTTTGGATTCATTCTTTGGGCTGTAACTAATAATCAGGTTATGTATTTTGTTGTTTTGTGATTGGGAGCTCTTTGAAATGGACTCCTCTCTCTTTTGCAATGCCCCCCATCTATATTTTACTTTCTTACTTTCTGGCATTACAAAATGCTCAGTACAAAAAAAACCTTAAAAGGTAAAGTGTGTCTAGGGATTATTGTCTAGGTTGGTGATCTGAATAAGAGATTGGGGTAAATATGAAAGAAGTAAGGTAAATAGCGATTTTTCTCTTGAAAAGAGAGAAGATTTATTATTTTTTAATCATTTTTTTGGAAATAACTTCAAAGTTATAAAACATTACAAGAATAGTTCAAAGAGTTACCATATACCATTAACTCAGATGCACCTATCACCACCCTGTTTACTCTACTATTTGCTTTATTTATCTACATATTTTTTCTGAACCATTTGAGAATTAGTTGACTCATCATGAGCCTCCACCTCTAGCTAATTCAGTGTGTACTTCCCAAGAACAGATCATTCTCTTCCATAATTATAGCACAGGTGTCAACTTCAAGAAATTTAACACTGATGTGATCCTGTTATTGTCCATATTCCAATTTTGTCCATTGATTCAATATTGACCTTTATAGCACTTTGAAATTTGATTTTTGAACAGCTCAGCTAACTAGATTGATGTTTCTGATCTTGCTGGTCTTCATGTCCAGCTGGGTGCCTAGAGCTCCTCTCCTCTACAAACTGTTGTCTGAATCTTGATAAAAGGCTCCTAACCAAGCCCTCAGGGACTGTTAGGAATTGCTCTTGCATCTTGGGGTAATTATATTCTCTGGTAATAGACATAATTATCCGTATTTTTTTAGGGAAGATGAACTTTCCCCTAAATGAGTGGGGAAAGTGGTTCAAACTGTGGGAGGTGATGACAGGACCTTTGGAATCAGCATAGGTTTAGAGCTCAGCTCTAGCATTTACTGGTTCTGAGATTTTGACAAGAACTTAAACCTTCTAAGCCTGGCTTCTAGTCTGTTATCTGGGAAAATAATACCTACTTCCCAGAGCTATTGATATCATTAAATGAGATAATTTTCAAGATCTCATTAGCAACTGCAAAGCATGATTTATTGCTCACTGTTACTAATGCGTGATGTCAGCACTGGATGAGCAAACAGATGAGGGACTGTGAAATCAGTAGGTCTGGGTTAGATCCCTGACTCTCCCCCTTGTTAGCTCCGGGAGCTCTGGGACAGGAGGAAAGTCATTTAAATTCTCAGATTCACCTCCTCAACCTCAAATAAGGGAATAATAAAACCTACCACCATGTGTTGAGAATTAAATAACATAACATTTGGTGCTGTACTCCGTGCAGTTTGTGAATACAAATATAAATGATGGTGATAATGATGAGAGTTTTTCCTTGGGCTAGCTATTACAATAAGTGTCTTGGGTGGTAATCTCATTTAATTCTTAGAACGATTAAGTTTTTTTACATGAGAAACTTAAGTTTTAGAAAGGTTATACAAATTTTCCAAGGTTACATGGACGCAAAGCCCCTTCTTCACTCATATAATTATTAATTACTTACATAGTAATTGTTGGTGTCAGCCCAATTAATTCAGATAAGCTACACAGAAAATAAAAGGGCTGAATTATTATGGACACATTCCATAAAAACATTTTTTTGTATATATCTATTTTTAGTTAAAATTTCCAGCTACTCAAGAACTCACTCATACTGTCCCAGGTGGCCTTTTATTTCACCTGCACTTTTTCTTAAGACCCAAATATCACACTGTGGGCAAAACTTGAGATGGCTTTGAAGGATATTAATTGGAGGGAAAACTATTGAGACAGATTCAAGACTTAAATTCATTCAAATAACTTGACTGGATATTGGAAGGCAGGTAAAAATAAAAGTGTTTTTTTTTTTTCTTTTGAAAAGATACTACACTGAGGACAACTTCTTTCACATAATGCTCCAAAATCTCTCTGTGAAGGAGGAGAGGAGAAGTGGGGTCTGAGGGTGGGATGGGAGGAAAAACCCACTGAAACATCTTAGGCCCATAATTAGTTGCTGTTATCTTAGAAACTGGACCTAGAAATATCATTCCTAAAGATATATATTTTCAGTGAAGGCGAAAAAAGACCACCTCAGAGGAAATGGGGTAATGTCTGTGTCCCTCAGCAGCTGCAGAGGCAGAATCTCCAGCTGTTAGAACGAGCATTCGGCAGAATGGTGAGAAGATGACATTTCATTAAGTGCTGATGCAGGAGGGGTTAGTGCACCATGTAGGTGTTTGTTTTAGTCCTTATCATGCCACACATAAAACAGGTAATAGTGAGCACCTCTGACAGGCTTTGAATTTGGCAAGGTTTCAATCCCAGCTCCACCACCATTGATGAAGTTGCCTTGGGCAACAGTGACCTTGGGCAATGGCTTGCCTCTTTGCATCTCTTCTGTCAAATGTGGATAAGAATACCGTGACAACTGAATGCAAGATGTAAAGCCCTTTGAAGAGTGAAGGGTATTCAGTAAGAACTCAATAAAGGGTATAAAACTAAGCCACAAATCATAGGCTAGCAGCCCACTAACCAGGTGGTGAATGTGTGGCATCAAGTTTTACTGGCCCATTGGTTGAGGGAGTCCTGCTCCATCTATGGACTCACTTTTTTTTTATTGTCCCACCAAGGCGGAGTATCCACTGCCAATACCCTAGTATCTAGCTTAAAGAAGAGAAATGTATCACTGTACTTGTGTTTTTTAAATCAAAGTAGGATACAAAAAAGATAAGAACAGTGACTCTGATATATATTTTTAAAGGAGGAGAAGCAGATACTATTCCTAAGTGTTGATTATGAAACAAACCAGAATAACTCATTTATGGTAAACTTCTGGTCACTAGAGCAATTTAAATTTTCTGCTCCTGAGTTTTGAACCATTGGGAGTGAAGGACAACACAGCTCTCTGGGTATGAAGAAAAATAAGTTATCCTATATTCTTAGAGAATCTCAGGATTAGAGGGAACCAAAAATAAGCACATGCACTCACTTGAGAGGTCTATTCCTCTCCTTTTTTTAAAGATTTATTTATTTATTCATGAGAGACAGAGAGAGAGAGAGAGAGAGAGAGAGGCAGAGACACAGGCAGAAGGAGAAGCAGGCTCCATGCAGGGAGCATGATGTGGTATTCAATCCTGGGATCACACCTTGAGCAGATGCTCAACTGCTGAGCCACCGAGGCATCCCAGTCTATTCTTTTCCAATCTGCACATACCATGAGAAGAAAGCAGCAAACTGAATTGCAGAAAGGATGGATGTAAAGATCTAAACTTGGGTTTATAAAATATTCACTTGCACAAGAACAGAATAAAGACACTTGAGTTTGAAAATTTCCTCAGTACAAAATAGAAACTTAATATCAAGGGGGGCACTTGATGGGATGAGCACTTGGTGTTATTCTATATGTTGGCAAATTGAACACCAATAAAAAATACATTTACAAAAAAAGAAACTTAGTCTCAAAATCTTTAAATGTGACTCAAGAGATTTCAGGTACCTGATGGATTTATGTATCTGCACATTCCTTAGTATTTCTATTTTGTGACTATAAAAGCACCACTGATCTGTCCCACAGGAGATCACACCAGCTTTCTTCTTTCTGGTCCTATTCAGAACGATTTGAGAAAGTGATACCTTTTCACTCTCATTGGAACATCTATTGGGGCAGAACCACATCCACAGAACATATGGTTGGTGGTTTTCTCCACCTAGACCAGTCCATGCTTAGGTTTCCCATCAGTACGCCCAGGGAAAACTGTATTCTTTTTATTTTCTGTTTCCTGCCTTATTTTGATATTCTTAGGCATGTTAGGTGTCCCTCAGTCAATGTGATTATAAGATCTGACTACAAAGATCCCCAAATATAACATCATAAATGATGTAAGAGTGAAACTCATCACCAAGAGCTTCTGCTAAAGGCTTCTCTGTATGCTTTCCAACACTGGACCTTGGACAAGAAGGGAAGCATCTTATCCCTGAGATCTAAAGCTATCTAATTCTGACAGCCCAGCAACAGAAATAAATAAACCTTAATTACATGTTGAGTCAATAAGGAACAAAGTATTTAATGTCATGCATAAACTAAAGACAAGAACTTACTTAGGTGGTGGTTCAAATCTCTCACCAGGGATAGGACAACAGATTGTGAACTCCCTCAGGGCAAGCATGTTCTAGGTTGGTAGATGAACATTTAGGGAATAAAAGGCAATGTATTTGGAACTTTTGTCTTTATTACTACGTTTCATCTCCACTTTATAGATAATAAAACTGGGGGTCAGAGCACATAAAGGGCTTATTGTCCAAAGTCACAATAGTGACAACAATCCTCTGCCCTCCTCAATTCCCAGGCCATTCTGTCTGTCAGGGCATACCATCTAGTCCTGGTGAGTGACAGTCCCTGTGGGACAGTAGTTGTGGTTGGCAGTTGGGATAGTTGTTTTCACACATCCTGTAGTGGATGAGGTGAGACCTGACGAAGAGTTCCAATCCTAGTTGCTTCACGGATAATGGCAAAAGAAAGACTGACCAACAAGGGTGGTATCCCATGCTCAGGTACAGAGGCAGGAAAGGGGCTACAAAGAGGTTAGCAGAAGGAAGCGAGCAGAGAGAAAGTGAAACAGTTCAGGTTGCCCTGTAGAGAAAGCACAGGGAAGAGATTTGAGAAAAGCTAAAAACAAACAAAAAAACAAAACAAACAAACAAAAACAAAAACAAAACAAAACATAGGGCCAAAGCTGCAGGTAGAAAATTCATCTCTTAAGAAGGGCAATGAGGGAACCCTTAAACTGCATCCATATGAAAGTCATCTTTCCTTTTGGCCAGCACAGTTTTCAACTCCTTCTTGAATCAAGTGTCTCTACAGATGATCCCAGTGCCCACCACTCTCTGTCACTTGGGTCCTGTAGCTTCACTCCTATATGACACCTACCTGGGCACTGAGGTATCTAAATTCATGACTCCGCCTTAAGTCCTCCCAAAGGTCACAGCCCCAGAAATGCTTCCTGATCCAAAGGGAACAGGAGATGGAACCAGCATGTATCAGATTCTCCAGAGTCTTCTGCTTGATTTCCTTTGGGCTCACCTTGATTTAATTTACTCTTTCAGTGTATGGACACCACCCTGCTTTCAGCTATTTCTCTTAAAGTAGCTCATAATTATGTAGCTACAGTGCCTTGTAGACTAAATCTTCCTTCCATATCTTCTTCCCAAATAGAATGAATGTGAAATGACATGATTATATAAGTAGTCTGTGTGCCTGCATAGGCTTCTTTTTTTTTTGGAAAAATTATTTAGAAAAATGTTAATTCTAAATTTCAAGAAAAGAAAATAATTCCAGTGAGCACCTATTTGACTAAACTATCCTTTCTCTGAATATGGAATACCTAATATGAACTTGAAATTCATATTCAACTTGAAATGTTTAGGAGCATTTTGTAATAAGGGAACATATGAATAAGTACTGCATTACTTTTGCTTTACTTAAGTTACAAGTTTGCAAGTTTGTCTGTTCAAAGCAAGCACTATTTTCTTATCAAACATTTATACAGGCAGAGTCACGTGAGGAAGATGAGAAAACTTCAGACACCTCTGCAGCTTCAAACAAATCCATAGGAAACCTAATTGCTACAGAGGATCACACCTAAACTCTAGTTCTATGAATGCTGGTATATATTTTTAACAACTCTTTTAATATTGAATGACTAAGAAGTTATTAGAATTCTTTGCACTAAATTTATTAGCCTGGGGGAGAAAATAAGTGGGAAATACACTCTTAGAAGATGGAGTATGTGCTAGCTCCAAGCTAGAGCTTCAGAACTCAAGTGGGGCTCTGAGAAAACCCAGAGAGGCTTCCTGAGACTACAGAAGGCCTTGAGCACATCCCCTACTCAGAAAGTGCAAAAGTCACGCTCCAGACCATCTGTCAGCATCGGAGGCCTTTGGCAATCCCAGGCCAGGTCTTTTTAGGAAAAAATTAACTTGACAAGTGTCATTTAATTTAATTTAATGAAGAATAACTAAGAACTTATTACATATTTCAAGATATCTAAAACAATAGCAAAACAGTAAGGTCCAGGTTCTTTCCAACCTCCAGCCAGGGCCAAAGCCCTTCTCTGAACAGGTACTTATCAGCAGACAGGAAAGGATCTTTTCTGCAGTCCTTTGCATCTGCCTGCTTGTTAAAGCCACTAAGATCTGGAAAATGGTCAATATTCACATAAGTAAATATTTTTGAGTATTAAACATGTGCACTTTCATGGGACACACATACATGTCACACAAGCTTGTTCTGGATGTGACCGTTTCCAGATATGCCAACCATTTCTTGTGATGAGAATCCCAGGGCCAGAAGTATCCACCTTGAAAATGGACAGACCCAGGTTCAAATTCCCACCACTTTGTGTTCAGTTATGAGGACATAGGCAAATTCTATTTCTCAGTTTCCTCGTCTGAACAATGAGTGTAGATCACCCAGCTCCCAGAGTTGTAGGAAGGATCAAATGTAAGTGTGTATAGAAAGCCTATCACATATTATGTGCTCAATAAATGGTAGAGGTTATTGTTATTCTGTGAGGAAAGACAGAAAGAGCATAACATCTCTTGATTATCTACTTGCCATATACTGTGTTTAGAGCTTCTGCATGTATATTTCACTTTGTGTACATATACACACAACTGTGACATAAGTGTTAATATGAATATGAATTTCAAGTTTCATTTCTTTAAGTTAAAATCATAACTATCACGCAAATATAAAATGAACATGAGTCAAATATTTTATTTAACTTATTAATGAGAAAACTAGTAAGATATTACATTTATTAAAAAAAATTAAAAACACGTATGTAGTCTATCAAGAATATTGAAATGAATTTAGAAGTATTTTAAATTGCTTGGTATCCACACAGCTATCAATTGCATTCCCCTAGACAAAATTTATTTGAATCTCTATGTTCAAGAATCATCTGCATTACTATATTCTTTCTATTATTTCAGAGTTGTAAAGCAGCTTGAAGACAATAAAATCAGATCATCTGTAGGGGTTATTAGCACCCTTTAAAATTTTTTTCATTTCAATTTTTTTTACATTTTCTGACAATCGTTATATTCCCATTTGCAATTGAGGAAACAAAATCATGGTGATCGTGAAATCTGTCTACAATCACAAAAAGTATAAATGGCAGGGGCTGGATTTAAACTCACCTTTTGAGGATACCTGCCTGGGTGGCTCAGCGGTTTAGTGCCTGCCTTAAGCCCATAGTGAGATCCTGGAGTCCTGGGATCGAGTCCCACATCAGGCTCCCTGCATGGAGCCTGCTTCTCCCTCTGCCTGTGTCTCTGCCTCTCTCTCTCTCTCACTCTCTCTGTCTGTCTCTCTCTGTGTGTCTCTCATGAATAAATAAATAAACTCACCTCTCATCACTCCAAAATTAGAGTGGTTTTATTCGAAGAACTGGGATTTGTTTTTTCTTCTATTTTTCAGGGGATGAACAATCAATATATCCGTCGGGAAGTCTTTTGCTGTGAAACTTGTCATGAGCTCAAAAGTTTCTGGGAAAAAGAAATTAGCAAACAGACTTGTTACAGGGAACTGGAGGAAGATCGTCAGGGAAGGAGCGCCCTGAGAAAGTATGTGGATTATTTCTCTACTATTTTTTAAATTGCCTTTCTGTAGAAATATACCAAATGTGAAGATAGGAGACCGAATGATTTTCATTATTACTGTTATAAGAATGAAAATATTCAATATGGTATGGTAAAGTCAGGGCAGCCATGAGAAGAAAGGAAGCAAGACCTGGAAGAAGTTTATTATATTCATAGTTCTAGAGAAATGTTCACTGCATACCACGCAGGGCCACAGAGGAAGCACCAGGTCTTGTGCAGTGGCAAAAGAAAGAAGCAAAAAAAAAAAAAAAAAAAAAAGACAGAAGCATGGTGAAAATCTAGTCCAGAACTGTTATTGGAGTTTCTGAGCAAAAATCAGGGCAGTGTAAACAGTTTAGGATTGGCTAGTTTGAATAATTCCAGAGGGCTTTGGGCTAAGACGTGGTTTATAGTTGTATGGCACTTAGCCCTGGGATGATTTAGGAAATGTGAAATATGGCTTCATGTGTGAGTCTTAGGGGTGGTTGGGACCCCCGATCTGGGATTGGTTGACATGTTTACAGCAAGCCTTTTGATATCTCTAAGAAAAGGCAAGTTTTGGGCTTTTCCATGACCAACAAGCTTCTTAAGATGTCAAAACATCATAAATATAGAAAATTCAAGACACAATTAAGTCATCTACTCATTCAGTCTTATCACCACATATACCATGGTTTTTCAACCTTGTACTATCGACAATTAGGGCCGGGGTAGGGGGCTGTCCTGTGCTTGTAAAGTGTTTAACAGCATCCCTCATAACATTACAGTCCAATAGGACTCTCCCCTACCCATTTTGACAATAAAAAATATCTTCTAACATTACCAAGTATTCCTTAGAGGGCGAAGTCACCCCTTATTGAGAACCAGTGACATAGATAAGGATGAGCCTTTTATATATAAATAAAATGAGGTTCTATTATTTATACCTTGATAAACTGAAAAAAACTTTCCTCGCCTTTCCTCTGTTGCAATCCCCAGGACATGAGGAACACTGAATTTCAGGGTTAGGTCAACAGATATATGTAAGTATAAAAGATCTCACATCTAGGATGATATATATTAATATTCTTGGGGAAAGGAAAATGTGGTCTTCCTCTCTTTGGCAAATAAACTGGTTTTTCTTGCCAAAGGAATCTGCTGAGGGGGAACATATAGTTATGAGAGGTCACATGTGTCAACAGAACTCTGAATAAAAAAGCCTTGCCCTCACAAGTGCAAAACTTTGGAGCAGACAGATCCAGATCAACCCAACTTTTTAGATATTATCTAGTTTCCTCTCTCCCTAAAATGGGAACAACCGAGCTAAGCTGTCTGTTTTGCCAAGATGCCTACTTCAAAGTGGAGTGGCAACTGAGCATTCTGCTAGCCACAAAAACTATGCCTCCATGTTTCTGATCATGCTGAGCTGAAAATAATTGTAATTCACATGTGTTGAACCAATATTAACTTCTAAAAACCTTTTTTTTTTTTTTAATCTCTGGAGGGGGTATAGCTTCTCTCCATACCCAAAGAAGAGATATGCCACCATTCTAGCTACATTCTTGTTTATCTAGAAAGCAAAATCAGGCCTTCCTACGTGCTAGAATAGTTGCATATTAGAGCATCCAGGCCCGGTGATTCCAGGAGAGTGAGGAAAGTCAGTTGTGTGGTTCCTGCCATCTCCCAGCCTCCATGTCTTGGCCCCACAATCCCACTGGGAGCCAGATCCCAGCATGAACTCTCTGTACATCTTCTAGATGAACAATGTGAGTTAAAAGTATAATTTGTAATATCATTTTATTTTTCTCAAAATATATACACAGTCTATCTATATATACAAGCAAAAGATTAAAAGAAAATGCACTAAGATACGCAGTGATTTTTTTAAAGATTTATTTATTTATTTATTTATTTATTTATTTATTTATTTATTTACTTATTTATTTGAAAGAGAGACAGAAGAGAGAGAGCACAAGCAGGGGGAGCAGGGGGAGAGACAGAAGAAAAAGCAGGCAACCCACTGAGCAAGGAGCCCAACTCTGGGCTCCATCCCAGGACCCTGGGATCATGACCTGAGCTGGAGGCAGACACTTAACTGACTGAGCCACTCCGCACTCCTAAGAGTGATTATTTTTGACTACTAGAATGGCAGATTTGATGTGTATGAGCCCTCCTAGTATTTCCAAAGTTTCTACAAGGATGTTTTGCCATTTTGTAATTAGGCAAAATAATATTATAAAAAAGGCAACCAAGGGGGATCCCTGGGTGGGTCAGCGGTTTAGTGCCTGCCATCGGCCAAGGGCATGATCTTGGAGTCCCAGGATCGAGTCCCACATCAGGCTCCCTGCATGGAGCCTGCTTCTCCCGCTCCTATGTCCTGTCTCTGTCTCTGTCTCTGTCTCTCTCTCTCTCTCTCTGGTCTCTCATGAAAAAATAAAATAAAATCTTTAAAAAACAAAGAAAAAGGCAACCAAGGAAGGGGCAAGATTGCAGAAGAATAGAGGGACCTCATTTCATCTGGTCCCTTGAACTTATCTAGATACCTATCGAATCATTCTGAACACCCAAAATTCAAACTGAGATGTAAGAAAAGAATTGCTAGAACTCTACAAGTAGAAAAGTGGCCCCTTTCTGCAAAGTAGGAGGAGGTGCAGAGAAGTGAATCCCAAGAGATATATTGGAAGATAAATGGGATGAGGGGTGGGGATCCTCAGTAACTTGGTTCCTGGAAAGTGATATAGTCCCCAAGTGCAAAATAAGGACCCTTAAAAATAGGCTCCAGTGAAAGATATCAATGCCTGAAAGATGTTCAGGTGGTGAAATGGGGCAGAATCCTGGTCGGAACAGTATGGTCTCGGGATCTCTGGAATCACAGAAAGAATGGGGGTGCTTGAACTGGTAGAGTTCCCAAGCATTGGAGCCAGGAAACTGGTTAGGTCTGGGAGGGGGCTCTGAGATCAGTTCACCATAAACTGTGAGCAGTGGTCCCATGGGGTGACAGCTTTCCATGTGAGGACTGTGCAAAGGACAGAAACATAGAGATCCTCTGCCTTCCCCTGAGAGGGGTGGAGCAAGTATGCACGTGATAAAGAGCTTCCAGGAATAGACAGAAACTGAAAGAATATGTGACCACCAAACCGACTCTGCAATAAATATTAAGGGGGACCTTGTAATAGAAAGAGGGAGCAAACAGAAACAATCCACAAAAATAGGGACTGAATAGGTAATACGATGACACTAAATTCATATCTTTCAATAGTTACTCTGAGTGTAAATGAGCTAAATGATTGCATCAAAAGACACAGGGTATCAAACTGGATTAAAAAGAAAGACCCATCCATATGCTGTCTACAAGACACACATTTTCAGGATGCCTGGGAGGCTCAGCGGTTGAGCGCCTGCCTTCAGCCCAGGGCGTGATCCTGGAGTCCTGGGACTGAGTCCTGCGTCGGGCTCCCTGCATGGAGCCTGCTTCTCCCTCTGCCTGCATCTCTGCCTCTCTCTGTGTGTGTGTCTCTCATGAATAAATAAATAAAATATTTTTTAAACAAAGACACTCATTTTAGACCTGAAGACAGCTTCAGACTGAAAGCAAGGGGGTGGAGAATCATTTATCTTGCTACTGGATCTCAAAAGAAAGCTGGGGTAGCAATCCTCATATCAGATAAATTAGATTTTAAACCAAAGACTGAAGTAAGAGATGAAGAGGAACACTATATCATACTTAAAGGATCTATCCAGCAAGAAGATCTGACAATTATAAATATTTATGCTCCTAACTTTGGAGCAGCCAATTATATCACCCAGTTAATAACCAAATTAAAGAGATACATTGATAATCATACAATAATAGAAGGTAATGTTAACACCCAACTCAGAGCAATGATAGATCATTTAAGCAGAAGATTAGCAAAGAAACAGGGCTCTGGATGACACACTGGGCCTGATGGACTTCACAGATATATACAGAACATTCCACCCCAAAGCAATAGATCATACATTCTTCTCAAGTACACAAAAAACTTTCACCAGAGAAGATCCCATACTGGGTCACAAATCAGGTCTCAACGAATACCAAAAGATTGGGATTATTCCAGGACGCCTGCGTGGCTCAGCGGTTGAGCATGTCTTTGGCGCAAGGCGTGATCCCAGGGTGCTGGGATCGAGTCCCACATCAGGCTTCCTCCATGGAGCCTCCTTCTCCCTCTGCCTGTGTCTCTGCCTCTCTCTATGTCTTTAATGAATGAACTGTTGGTGGGAATGTGAACTGGTGCAGCCACTCTGGAAAACCGTGTGGAGGTTCCTCAAAGAGTTAAAAATAGACCTGCCCTACGACCCAGCAATTGCACTGCTGGGGATTTACCCCAAAGATACAAATGCAATGAAACGCCGGGACACCTGCACCCCGATGTTTATAGCAGCAATGGCCACGATAGCCAAACTGTGGAAGGAGCCTCGGTGTCCAACGAAAGATGAATGGATAAAGAAGATGTGGTTTATGTATACAATGGAATATTACTCAGCTATTAGAAATGACAAATACCCACCATTTGCTTCAACGTGGATGGAACTGGAGGGTATTATGCTGAGTGAAATAAGTCAATCGGAGAAGGACAAACATCTCATTCATTTGGGGAATATAAATAATAGTGAAAGGGAATAGAAGGGAAGGGAGAAGAAATGGGTAGGAAATTAGAAAGGGAGACAGAACATAAAGACTCCTAACTCTGGGAAACGAACTAGGAGTGGTAGAAGGGGAGGAGGGCGGGGGGTGGGGGTGATTGGGTGACAGGCACTGAGGGGGGCACTTGACGGGATGAGCACTGGGTGTTATTCTGTATGTTGGCAAATTGAACACCAATAAAAAATAAATTTATTATTTAAAAAAATGAATGAATAGATAAAATCTAAAAAAAAAAGGTTAGGATTATTCCTACATATTTTCAGACCATAGTGCTTTGAAACTTGAACTCAATCACAAGAAGAAATTTGGTAGGAATGCAAACACCTGGAGGTTAAACACCATCCTACTAAAGAATGAATGGGTCAAGATTCATGCAAATGAATGAAAATGAAAACACAACTGTTCAAAACCTTTGATATACAGCAACAACAGTCCTAAAACAGAAGTACACTGCGATACAAGCTTCCCTCAAAAAATTGGAGAAATCTCGAATACACTAAGGAACCTTACACCAAAAAGAGCTGGAGCTATATCAGCAAATAAAGCCCAAACCCCCCAGGATATGAGGATTAATAAAGATTAAAACAGAAATCAATGAAATAGAACAGTAGAAACCAGAACATTAGAACAGATTTATGAAACTAGGAGCTGGTTCATTGAAAGAAGTAACAAGATTGATAAACGCCTAGCTAGACTTATCAAAAACAAAAGGGAAAGAACCCAAATAATAAAATCATGAATGAAAAAGGAGAGATCACAACCAACACCAAGTAAATTCAAACAATTTTAAGAACATATTACGAGCAACTATATGCCACCAAATTAGGCAATCCCAAAGAAATGGATGCATTCCTGGAAACTACCAAAACTCAAAGAGTCAAAGACTGATTAAAATTAATAAAAAATTTAATTAAAAATCAATAAAAGAAAGGACAAGAAGCATATGACCAGGATGCCTGGGTGGCTCGCAGGTGGGCATCTGCCTTCAGCTCAGGGTGTGATCCTGGAGTCCCAGGATCGAGTCCCACATCAGGGTCCCTGCATGGAGCCTGCTTCTCCCTCTGCCTGTGTCTCTGCCTCTCTCTCTCTCTCTCTCTCTGTCTCTGTTTCTCATTAATAAATAAAATAAAATATTATAGAAATGTGTTAATTTGATGAGAAGCAGAGGGCAATGTAAGATTTGATGGGTATAAGATTTATTACGGGAAACACCTGTGAGAGAAAAATGGGGAGGAAGTTATGGTGTGCTAATAAATGTTTAACAATTGGCTCACTGTGGGAAAAAAATGTACATACATACATGTTTATCATAAATTTCACAGGCATAAAGGATGTATAGCACACAATTTATAAATATTAATAAGATATACAGTGCTCTTTATTATACATTCCATAAAGCCAACTGATTTTCATAGTATACTTTTATTGGTTTTTGCCAGCCTCTTTCATCTATAGCCAATCTGTAGTTGAAATTCAACCATAATTTGACAAAATCACACAATGAATAAATACTTAATTACTATTAATTTAACAAATAGGTCAAGGATAGTTTTCTAGTACTGGAAGACAATTTATGTATGTATGTATTTGTTTGTTTCATATTAGCAATGTAATACCTATAGACACACCATACTTCTAAATTTAATCTGCATTATTAAAATTATCTCCATTATTTCATAAGTCTAGATGAGGGGTCAACAAACATTTTCTATAAAGACAAGGTAGTTAATATTGAGGGGAGGAGACATGTGTCTCTGTTGCAACTACTTAACTCTGTCATTGTTGTGTGTAAGCAGCTATAGACAATATGTAATCAAAAGTTAGGACTGTATTTCAATGAAACTTTATTAACACAAGCAGCTTGCCAGATTTGGCCTGAGAGACAATACTCTGTCCAGACAATGAACAAAGCTATAAACCAAGTCATGACTTATAGTGTTTGCCAACATCTGTGTTGAAAATAATCTCTTGAGTCCTTTATGCTTTTTTCTAGGGCCACCAGGAGCTTTATAATAGTGCTTCTGAATTGGCTTTCTGACATTGAATTGTAATCCAAATTTTGTAACTCTGTGGGAGAGAGGACTGTTTCTGATTCTTTCTTTTGAGGTGAGGTTTTCCTTCTAGTCATTTTGCACAGTGCAGAGTGGCCAAAAACAAGTTGTATTGGGAAAAGGAGAAAAAGAGAGAAGAGAAAAAAGGAAAGAAAAAAGGAAGAAAAAAAGAGGAGAAAAAGAGGAAAAAAAAAGAAAAAAGGGGGGGCAAACAAATCAAAAAGCGAAATAAAAGAACAAAAAACAAAAAAAAAAACAAAAAAAAACAAGGAGGAGTATCCTCTGATTCTGTATTCTGTAAGTCCCTTGACTTCCCCTGGAACTTGTCCATCCAGCTGGTCTTCTGGGGGAGGGGCCTGTTGTGCTGGTTTTCAGGTGTTAGCACTTGGGGGAGCTGCTCTGCCCCCTGCCTGGTGCAGGGTTCAGTGGGGGTTGTTTACCCCGTGAGGCCCCTGGAGCAACAGCCCTAGTGGCGGGGCCAGCTCTGGAGCCCTGGAGTCAGCCCCCGCAGTAACTCCGGAGCTCTCCGTCTGCAGGGCCTGGAGGCTCCGGGCGGGGCCGCTGATCTGCTCAGCTCGGGGCAGGAGCGTCCTCGCTGTCCTGGGCCCTCCCGGCCTCTGCCTGTCCCAGGGGTGGGCTGGATCCTGGGCTGTGTCCGGGCGCTCTGTGCTCCGCGGCCTGCGCTGTTGGATTCGCGCTCCCGCCCCGCAGCCCCCTCCGCGGAGCTTCCGCCCGAGCCCCTCCGAGCTGCTCCCAGGTCCAGCCGGGGGCGCTGCAGCCCTTTAGGGAGCTCGGCCTCGGGGTGTGGCGCGCTCTCCACGGGGCACAGGTGCTATGTTAGTGTCCCCGGAGCCTGAGGGCATCCTCGCCCTCCCGGGGTCCTGCTCTAACTCCCTGAGGGCGCCTTTCCTCCCGGGAAGGTCGGTGCAGCTCCTGCTCCTCCGGGACGGGGCTCTCCTGTCCTGGGGACACTCCCCCCGGCCTTAGCCCGGCTCCTCGCGGGGCCCCTCCTCCTTGGATGACTTTTGTTTCTTTATTTCTTTTTCCCCGTCTTCCTACCTTGATTGAAGCGTGAACTCTTCTCACGGTAGCATTCCAGCTGTTGTCTCTTTAAATCTCAGGCCGAATTCGTAGATTTTCTGGATGATTTGAAGGTTATCTAGGTAATTTGGTGGGGACAGGTGACTTGGGGACCCTACTCTTCCGGCATCTTGCCCTGCCCTCCGTTCAATTCAGTGAGTTTTTAAAAGGGTCTAGGTCCTTCACAAACATTTGAAGCAGCAGTGACAGTTTTCTGTTAGCCTTTAAAAAACAAACTGTAAAGCTTTGGAATAGGTCCTGAGGCAAGAAAGAACAGGCAGTCCTACCAACCCAAGGAACTGGATTCTATAGTGAGCTCTGTAGAGTACCTGAAACTCAGGCAAGATTGCAGCTCTGGCTGACATCTTGATTTCAGCCCAGTCAAACCCTAAGATAAGGGACCAGTTAACTTGTGCCTTGACTCCGGACTCATGGAAACTGAAATCATAAATTCTGTTTTTTTTTTTTTAAGCCACAAAATTGTAAAATTTTTTTGTTATACAGGAATATAAAACTAACACCAGAAGTAAAACACATCATACTCATTGCTATTTCATGAAAGTTAATAAAGTCAAGTTTTCTTCATGTGACATTATATACCTTCTAAATAACAAATTCCTGAATTATGACATAATAGGATTTTCCTTTCTCTGGTGACTGACACTGGAGAGCTTTTATTTTAAGGATATGAATCAACTGAATTATCAATGAAGTTATTCTTTCAAATAAGTTGTTTGGAATTAGAACATTTGGCTTGACTTATGAGATGTGGACACTGAGTAAGTGTGTGGTTTGGAGAACATTTCTGTGCCTTTATGTCTATTAGTTATTTTAGCTGACTGCACTAAGGAAGGCAAACTCCTTATTTAAAGAACACAAAGGTATAATTATTGAGGTATAATCGACATAAAATAAAGTATACATAAAATAAATTATATACCTACAATTAAGTGTAGGTTTGATAATGGTTGACATATGATTACACCCACGCAATCATCATCACCACCAAGATAATGAACATATCAATCACTGTAAAAATTTCCTCATACTCTTTGGACTCCCTCTTTGCTATCCCACTCCATTCCCCCCTCAGCTCCTAAATCCTCAGACAATACCTGATTTGCTTTTGTTACTAAAGATTAGTTTTTATTTTCTAGAATTTTATATAAGTAGATTTATCTTTTTTAAAATGTCTTATTGATGAGAGACACAGAGCGGGAGAGGCAGAAACATAGGCAGAGGGAGAAGCAGGCTCCCTGTGGGGAGTCTGATGTGGGACTCGATCTCAGGACCTTGCGATCATGACCTGAGCTAAAGCCAGACATTCAACCACTGAGCCACCCAGGTGCCCTATATAAGTAGATTTAAATAGAGTATACTATTTTGTAAACTTCATTCAGAAAAAAATGTTTTAGACTCATATATATTGCATGTGTTGACATTTGAGTTGTCTCGTGTTTGGTTATTAAATATAAAGTTTCTTTAAATATCCTAGACAAGTCTTTGCACAGACATATGTTTTTTTCCTCTAACATAAGTATCAAAGATTGGAATGGCTGGGCCACATGGTATGTTTTCCTTGTTATCGAATTACAAGATCATTTTTACATTTCTTCCAGTGTTACAGTTGCTCCACATTTTTGTCAGCACTTAGTGTGTTCATCCTTTTATTTTCCCTCCTCCAGGGGAAATTCTTACCAACAATCTGCTTTAATTTTTTTTCTAGTTCTTTTGAGTCTTAATTAACAAATAAAATTATAAAATGTTTAAAGTGTACAACAAGATGATTTGATATATGTTTATATTGTAGAAGGATTACACCCATTCAGTTAACATATTCATCACTTCACATATTTACCGTTGTGTGCGTGAATATTTAAATTCTACTATCTTAGTAAATTTCAGCTATACAATATAATGTTATCAACTATAGTCACCATGTTATACAATAAATCCTGAAAGTTTATTTCCTTTTACCAACCTCTTCTTTTTCTTTCACCCCTTAAACCCTGGCAATCATGTTTTTACTCTGTTTCTGAGTTCTACATTTTCCCCCTTGGATTCCACATGTAAGTGATACCATGCAGTATCTGTCTTTCTCTTCCTAGCTATTTCATTTAGCACAATGTCTTCCAGATTTCTCCATGTTGTCACAAAGGATAGGATTCCCCACCCTCACCCCTTTTAGGAAACGCTTTAATTATTTTTTGATTGGAGGTATGGATTGAAAAAAATTTTTGAGGGGGTCTCTGGGTGACTCAGTGGTTTAGCACCTGCCTTCAGCCCAGGGAATGATCCTGGAGTCCTGGGATCAAGTCCCTTGTCGGGCTCCCTGCATGGAGCCTGCTTCTCCCTCTGCCTCCCTCTGCATCTCTGCCTCTCTCTCTCTCATGTGTGTGTATCTCATGAATAAACAAAATCTTAAAAAAATTTTTTTTGAGTATAGATATCCAAATATTTAATCACAATGTTGAACTTTCACATTCAATTTTACTGTTTATATAACTAAGTTTAAATATATCACCTTATTATTTATTTTCAATTATTTCATCTTTTTCTGCCTTCCGTTAGGCTGAAGGTTTTTGTTTTGTTTTGTTATTCCATTCAATCTCCTTTGTTGGCTTATTAGATATAAATCTAATTATTTGGTGATTGTTTCAGCTTTATAGTATACATCTCTAACTTATCACAGTTTACTTTCAAGAAACTTTATACCACTTAGTGTACAACATAAAATATTTACATTTGTATATTTCCATTTCTCCTTTCCTGGTCTTTGTGCTGTTTTCACACAGTTGTTGTTTTTTTTTAAATATTTTATTTATTTATTCATGAGAGACACACAAAGAGAGGCAGAGACACAGGCAGAGGGAGAAGCAGGCTCCCTGCAGGGAGCCTGATGCAGGACTCGATCCCAGGACCCGAGGATCATGACCTGAGTCAAAGGCAGATGCTCAACCACTGAGCCATCCAGGCATACAGACAATTATCTTTTAAAGAGATTTAATTATTAAAAAATATTTTACATTTATACTGTTCCAGAACTTTAGCTCTAGCTAAGCTCCACTAATGTTTTTCTCTTATGTCTCTTTAGATCTGTAGGTGGAATCTCTTGCTAAATCCATCACCTCTCCCACAGCTCTCTAAGAGCTCCTTTATTAAATGTCCTTCAGAAAATCACTTTGTATGTGTGCCATCTGTTTCTAGAATGATAATGTACTGATAAAAAATTAAGTGCAATTCTTTTTTTTTTCTATGAACCCTTGGAAAGACAGCTTTTGTGGATTATCCCAGAGGTTTCCATTATAAATGCCAATTCCCAAGGAAGTACTAGTTTATCGTTCAGACATTGTACACTTTACTATTTTCAAGATCTTCAAGTTACATGAAGAAAACTGCATGTTTATACACATAGCGACCAAGATATTTTGTTTATGTCGGTTATTGTACATTTATTAAATTCCCAATCAGGCTGAATAGATTGTTCTGAATACTATAGAATTTCTCAAAGAACATGATTCTAGTTTAATAATTATCATTTTTTATTGAACTATAGTTGACATAAAATGTTATATTATTTTCAGGTGTACAACATAGTGATTTGACAGTCTATACCTTATGCAATGCTCACAACAATAAATATAGTTACCATCTGTCACCATATTATTGACCATATTCCTTATTCTGTATTTTTCATTGTGATGACTTATTCATTTTACAACTTGACGTTTGTACTTTTTACTTTCCTTTACCTTTTTTGCCACCCCCACCCCCGTGCCCTTTCTGCTCTGACAAACCATCAGATTGTTCTTTATATTTATAAATCTCTTTCTATTTTTTGTTTGTAGGTTGATTGATTTGTTTTGCTTCTTAGATTCTACAAATAAGTGAAGTCATATATTTGTATTTCTCTGACTTACTTCGCTTAGCATAATACCCTCTAAGTCCATCCATTTTGTGAAAATGGCAAGATTTCATTCTTTTCATGGCTGAATAATATTCCATTGTGTTTTTATAGTACATCTGTATCCATTCATCTACTAATGAGTATGTAGGTGGCCTCTGTATCTTAGCTATTGTAAACAATGCTGCAATAAACATAAGGGTGTGTATATATTTTTGAATCAATGTTTTTGTTTTATTTGGGGAAATACCCAGCTGTGAAATTACTGACTTGTATTTCTTTTTCTTGTTTATGACTTTTTGAGGAAGCTTCATACTATTTTCCATAGTGGCTACACCAGTTTACATTCCCACCAATAGTGTATGAGAATACCCTTTCTCCACATCCTTGCCAACACTTGTTATTGATCATCTTATTGTTGGTTTGGCTTGATGTTAAGCACCTTGTGTCTTAGTTGGTCACCTGTATATCTTTTTTGGAAAAATGTCTATTTGGGTCCTCTACTCATTTTTCAATGGAATCATTTGCTTTATTGGTGTTGATTTGGTTTATATCAATGTTTTGTAATTTTGGGTGTGTTTTTAATTTTGTTGATTTCTACACTGATATTTTAAGCTTACTTTACATACTTTGGGGTGGTTTTTTTTTAAGATTAATTTATTTATTTTAGAGAGAGAGCGCATGATGAGGGGGAGGGGTAAAGGGAGAAGGAGAGGGAGAAAACATCAAGTGAACTCCCAACTGAGCACAGACCCTGATGTGGGGCTTGATCCCATGACCCTGATATCATGACCTGAGCTGAAATCAAGAGTTGAATGTTTAAGTGACTGAGCCACCCAGGCACCACTATAACGATTTTTCTATTTCTTCCTGATATTCTATCAGTTTTCTCTTGAGGTATTTTGAAACTATGTTATTAAGCACATACACATTTAAGAGTGTGCATCTCCTTGATAAATTGGCTCTTTTATCATTATAATTGACTCTCTGTATCATCTATAATATTCTTCTCTCTGAAATATACTTTGATATTTGTAGTTAGGATCTCCACCCTCAACTCTAAGTTACTGGGCCCCTCCAAGCCAATATACAGCACGTGGTGTCCATTAATGACTCTGGGTCATTCCTTTCTGAAGTTGCCAAATGCAGATAACTCTGCCTCACTTTTCACACCTATAGGTTATATCCCCTCAGGCTCTCCCATTCCTCAAGTTGCAAGCACCTTCTGAAGACCTTAAAATGCATTAATGAAGAGAGTGAATGAATAACATAACATAGGACACACTTGCAGGGGTCTCCTGGACTTGTTTGCTATGCTCTATGTATACAGTACTTCCAAGATGTCAGTTCAAGGACCAGGTCCATAGGATAATTAAAATAGTAAGGATAATAGAATAAATGTCTCTTAAAACTAACTTGTTCAATTGGAAAGAATTGCATTTAATTCTGAAATTACACATGATTTAAGTGTTCTTTCTTTGAAAAATGTTAAAGTTGTCTTTCTTGATGAAATGTAAATCATGTTAGATATTTTTAAGTCTTCATTTGAAAAGAAATGAAAGAAAAGTCTTAAGTTTTAATTCTGCTGCACCAGAAGCTCTGTTCATATACTGGTGCAATAAATAGAAACCTTGGGGATCCCTGGATGGCTCAGCGGTTTGGCGCCTGCCTTTGGCTCAGGGCGCGATCCTGGAGTCCCGGAATCGAGTCCCGCATCTGGCTCCCGGCATGGAGCCTGCTTCTCCCTCCCCCCGTGTGTGTCTATCATAAATAAATAAATCTTTAAAAATAAATAAATAGAAACCTTGAGATCATTCCTCCAAGACAGTGCTCTTCAATGGTGTACATATGCCCCAGGAATTACACAAGAAATCAATTTGGGTGTGGGAAGAAAGTATCAGAATCTACCTTTAAACATTCACTTTTTTAAAAGATTGTTTATTTGAGAGAGAGAGAGAGAGAGAGAGAGAGAAAGAAAGGTAGAGAAAGCACAAATTGGGGGAGGATCAGAGGGAGAGGGAGAAACAGACTCCCCACTGACAGGGAACTGGACACGGGGCTCAATCCTGGAATCCTAGCTGAAGGCAGATGCTTAACCAAATGAGCCACCCAGTGTCCCTAAGCATTCATTCTTATTTAAAAAGAACTACTTATGCTTTACTCATCTTTAACAGGCGGAACAGCAGATTACTGCCAATGGTGCTTATCAGATGGTTCCTATTACATGCGATTCATGAGGTCTCCTGAGAGAAGAGTATTGGGAGAGTCAATCTGCCAAGAACCCTGAATATCCCTGCACATTCTGTCTGGCTGTAACAAGAATATAAGGGCTTGACTATTCTTTATGAAAGCATGTCTCATGGCTATAGGTACAGCAAGCGACCTGGAGAGGTAAAATACTATTATCCCACAGAAAAAAAGATTTACTACTGTTCACTGTAAAAAAAAAAAAAAAAAAGTGAATCTTCACAGCTCTCCTAGATCTCTACTATATTGCAACCCATTGCATGTGCAGACATCCATTATAGAACATTTTCTTCACTCCTGTGGTAGTTGAGGGACTTGGGGACAGGAAACTGGAGACATGAAACTCTTGCTACTGCTTTTGCCACAAATAATGAAGTCTGTTGTCTCTCACCTCAGTGTCTGGTGCCATTCATGGAATAGTAATTATCTGTTAGTTTGCAAGTTCAACAAAATCCTAGATCTTGTATAATTCTTGATAGAACACTGTCCCCAATATAAAAAGCTGGCAGTGGAGTCTCTTGCTGGTTTGCTTTCAGCAAGCATATGGTAACATATTACAGAGTATAGGTGCCCCTTTATGTGGATTTACTGATTACATCATCTAGCTTTAACCAAATAACCCTCACAAAATGGGCAAATAGCTTAAAAAGATTCCTTCAAGGAACCTTCAGATTAAAGGTCCTATTAATACAAGCACAGGGAGCAACATAGAAAGCATTTAGATGGCAGTTTCTAGTTACTTGTTTAAACTCTCTGATAAAGAGATTTTTGCTGATAAAAACCAAGGACAAATTAATCAGATCTGACAAAATTCAGCCACCCAAAGTAGGTATTGTCAGAAATACATACAGATTTATGAAATAAATACAGATTTATGAAAAATCAATCTTATCCTTAATGTCTATTGTGCACTGAGATGTTATCTAGCCAAAATGATTAGTGACATCTTAAACAATGCTTTTCATTTTTATCTATTATTTTAGTACTTATTTTTATATATGCTTCACAAACCTCACAATATATTATTGTATTATGTATATTGTAGCATGGTTATCTATCATCTATCATCTATCTATGTGTCTTTTGGTTCTGATAAGGGGAGCAATCATGTGCCTTTACTATGAGAATAAAGGCTTCTCTGCACATCAATGCTGGAAGCATTCTATCATTATTCCTCAAGGCAGTAATAGAGACTAAGTTCTGAAATTCACAGAGGCACTATCGCAGGCAGTGGCACTGAACCCTTTTTCACTGTTACACACCTGGGGTCTCTGATTCACACCATCAGTAATAGTCATTTATTGACAGTGAGCCAGGGACTGAGGTAATAATGAATAATGAGTAATCACCTTTACTAAATAACCAGACCAGTATCCTTTTTTTACATGTATTAATTTTCCCATAATACATGTGTGGAAACTGCCAGAGTTATTGGGCAAGTGACTTGTACTGAGTCACCCAACTGGGGAGTGGCAGGGTCACATGACCTGTGAAGCTCCAAAACCTCTTCTTCAGTCACTCTCTTGATATGTGGACTGTTAGGAGTGTAGAAAGGCCTTAGTAATCCTGCAAACATGCCCACCAGCTCCTGTCAGTGAGTATAAGTGTTTTCCCAGCAGACTTTTTTAATGCTGAGTACAGTTAAGCCTTTTTTGTTTGTACAAAGAGCTATTTCCTGCCCCAGCCCCAGATGAGCTGTGGCTGTCGTCCACTAAAGTTGTCAGGACCATTCTTCCTGCAGGAGCCACCCAGGAACTTTCCAGCAACTGACTGGGCTGAGCAGATTCCTGTTGGTAATTCTCAGTTGTCTGCATAGGGGTGCACTGTCATTACACATGTAATTTAGTTTCCTATGTAAATGCTATGCCTTCTGTTTTTGTAGGAACACGTAAGCCCCAAAGCTGAAAGATGCTCAATTTATTTTTCAAAAGAAAATGATCAGTTGTATTCTACAAATATATTAATTTTAAAAAGGGAAATAGAGATTAAATTCCAAAAGGGAAGATACCAAGGAGCATTTTCAGACACCAAGAACATTCCTTTATAAACCGATTGTTAATGATACAAGAAAAGCTCCCACATGCAAATGAGAACCATGCAATGCTTCAGGGAGATCCCTGTGCTCATTATTCAGATTCATTATTCAGGCACTAACATCATGCACTTTTTCTTAGGTATGCTCGATGGTAGAAAATTATGCACAGGAGGCAACTACTGCTTTCCTGTGGGGGAATTTGAAAGTCCCTTCTTGAAAAGGAACAATAAACACTTTTAGAGGATTCAGAAAACCTAAAATCTGTGACTCCATTTTTTTAAAGTGCAGACTAAACTTTTCTCAAATGTGTTTTCTTCAAAATTATGACTTGTCAAGACCAATTCTTGTGAGGAGTGCACTAGTTGTTATATTTGTTGACTTTACACTGTTCTGACATTGAGAATTATCTTCCCTCTTTGCATTTTATTGTTTTAAAGTATTTTTAGTAGGTAATCTTAAGCTTTGCTTCCCTGAAATTTCCTTCTGCTCTTTCTCACCCTCCCCTTTCTTACACTCAGAGCTGCATAAATTTTTCTACCATTAAAGTATGAATGAATTTTTAATTTGCTAGTAAGTTTATTTTTAGATTGTTATATACCTCTCATTTCAACCTCTGGGCAAATTTGAGACAGATGTTGCAAGTTCTTTGTAATTTATATCTGTAATATGAAGAATTAAGGCAAAATTTATCCAGGTTTCATATACCTTATATAATCATAAATATACTATAGTCCATACAAAGAAGATATTTTATTATTTCTCTCCTATTTTTCTTTTCTTCTTCTTCTTCTTCTTCTTCTTCTTCTTCTTCTTCTTCTTCTTCTTCTTCATGGCCAGAGGAAGAGGGAGAGAGGAAGAATCTTAAACAGACTCCATCCCCAGTACAGAGCCTGATGCAGGGCTTGATCTCACAATCTTGACATTGTGATCTGAGCCGAAATCAAGAGTTGGACACTTAACTGAGCCACCCAGGCAACCCTCTTTGTCTTCTTCTTGTTGTTGTTTTCTATTTTGATTTTAATATTTACTTTGAGAGCGGGCAGTGGGGGGAGATCAAAGGGAAAGGATCTCAAGCAGATTCCCCTTTGAGAAGGGAGATGCAGGGCTCCATCTCAGGCCCCTGAGATCCTGAGCTGAAATCAAGAGTTGTACATTTAACCAACTGAGCCACCCAGGCACCCCACCTCTGTTTTTTTCCTTAATTAACCAGGAAAACCAATTTTTGTCAGTAGAGGAGAAAATACAGAAGTTAATTAGCTATTTAAATATTTTTAGTGCTTTTAAAATACTTATGTATAATGATATGTATATAATGGAAGGGTAGGAAATAATTCTTTATTTTGAAAGGTTAGATTGTGATTGTGGGACATGATGTTGATAGTCAACTGTGTTTGTACTTTTTGTAATCAAACTAAAAAGGTTTTGTTTTCAACAATATTTAGCAAACATGTTTTATGTTTATTATTCAGAAAGAATATAGGAGCTCAAATTGAAACAGGGGACTTGAATATTCCAAACTCAAATTTGAAGAATATGCTAAGGATATCTTCTGCATTCTTTTTTTTTTTTTTTTTTTTTTTTTTAATCTTCTGCATTCTGTATACAAAGGAAGTAGTGGTAATTATTTAGGAAATAATTTAAAAAATATATAGTTATCAAGGGCCAATAATTGAATTCTATTGAAATATAAGAATAGATAATAAAATATAAAATCAAAACATTTTTGTTGCCCATATATTCATTTTATTCATAATTTTCTTGGAAAGTTGATAAGCAAAAGACATATCAAAATTTATACTTCATTCAGGAGAACCCCTGGGCCAGATAGTCATACTCAGAAAAAATAAGTGGAGATATCATTGAGAGAACACAGTAAATAATGAAGGAAAAGAAGATTGGAATAGACAGGCATTTGTCAGTGGAAAATGTTAATAGTATAATCCTTGAAGGTGAATCTTTGAAAGCAATATTTTTCTGTAACTACCAAAAAAAAAGTTGGTCCTGAACCACAACCAGAAATGACAAATGAAGAATAAATAGGATAAAGAAACCCAGTATTAACCAGTATACATTGCAAGAGAATATCAAAGACCCCTGCAGAATCTGGGATCTGATGACCCTTAATTCCCCTAGTCTAGAACTGCAGCTCTCCCTCCAGCCATCAACACCAGAGCTCCAGATGTCTAGTCCCTGGCTCTTTGGTCAGGCTGCCTGACTGGCCTGATGACCCATGATAGAGAGAACATTAACCCTGACCTGGGGCACAGTGCCCAGCTGATCACAGACTGGAGAGCATGCATTAGACTTCCTCCTCGTACCTCTGTAGGGTGAACTAGGAAAAAATATAATAAAACAAAACCCTCTTCCCTCAGAATGAGCCTAAGAACTTGTGACTGTCTTGGCTTGTTGACTGAGGATGATGCAACAGGCAAGCACCCTCTCCTGGGGCTGGGCCTGCATTTGCACTCCTTGTGTGGCTGTCAGCTAAATAGTAACTTGATCCTAGAACCTGTGGAGGAGAACAGTGTGGTCAGAAACAGAGTGACACATGCATGTCCTGGGCTCAGCCTTAGGACAGAGTTGCCTTCTAAGCCAAAGGGAGAAAGGCTGTGCTGGGACCCTGAGGGTCTGATGTTTGGTTCCTAGACAACATGCTGCACATACAGAGATGCACAAAGGGAAGCCAGGTATGGCTTCATTCTTTGGCACAGCCCTGCCTGGACTTTCAGAGCCCCAGCCTGAGGGCTACAGAGACCTGTGCTCACCAAGATACATGTGTGGTTTCTGTGCTGGACTGAAACCATAGCCTAGGATGTGATGACCTGGGCTCTGCAGAGGTCAGTGCTCTGCTGGACTCCTGGCTGTGCCCAATCTCCCTGATTTCCCAACCTTGCCTAGCCCACTGCAGTGTTGCACTGTCCACCAGGAGCCAGGATGTGCAATAGTTGCCAACCTCCTGAGCAGACACACCATGGTACCAGATGCCAAGGAGCCCATGGGAGGACCTGGACTCTATTCCAGGTTCTCTGAACACAGACAAGAAAGGATGGTCCCAGCAACTTTCAAGGACCCAAATGTGAGAAGGAGAGAATGAGGACAGGATGGCCACTTGTGGGTGGCAGGATGTCAACCTAAAACAACTGAGCTTCATGAGAAAGAACACACTATAATTTAGGACATGGCTGATCTCCATGATGAACTGAGTACCTAGGCTCTCCAGGCCTCTCCACTCACACTTAAGAGACTGCATTTCAAGAACCCCAGGAAGTAACACAGGACTCCCCAAACCCAGTCTCCCTTCCAAGATGGCACCTTCAAACTGACTGCATGCACACAGACAGGCAGGTCCTGCTGTCTCCGTATTCCAGGGCCCAGCATCACACTAGGTTGTGAGGTAAGGAATCTGGACCTCAGGGAAATGACCCCTGAGAGTAGCTCTGTTTTCCAAAGACAAATACAAATACTATTTGGCTTCTGAAACTTATGCAAACAAAAAAGAAATTCTAGTTTAACAGCGAATCATACTGTTTTTCATGAAATGCATATTAAATAAAGCAATTAAAGCCCAGAGGCTTTAGATGTAAAATTAAAATGGCATCTTGAGCTGTTTAAAATGCATCAGAAGATCGTATGAGACACAAGTCCAACTGTATTCTACAGGAGTTTAGGTAAATATATGAAAGGCAAATTGTAAGTAAAGCATTACTCCCAAACTATGGGTGTGGGGGTCTCATCCTATCACTTTGAACAGAACTAAAACAGTGCAGCAATAGCTAGTCCCAAAGCTGATATGATACTTGCTACAAGTATAAAAGGCAGATCTTGAGCTAAGCAGGCCACCTTTCCTACGGGTCTTTCAGTTCTTGGTTATGTTTACTATTCTTTCCTCTTTTCATCTATTTCTTTTTAATTTCAAATTCAAATGCCAAAATATTCACCTATTAGTTTATTCTCTATCCAGCCTGAACTTTTTTCAATTTCCTTTTTCTGTAATTAGTTTTATATTCCTCAATTGTGTAATATTTCCATCTAGTACTGAGTTTTCATGCTTCAAATGTATGCCTTTCCATACTTTAATGCATATATATTTGCTTTATATTTTTAAATCAATTTTTAAAGTAACATTGATTTCAAACTCTGTTGTCAGAATTTTGTTGTGCTCAGCATTAAGGATTGAAAAGCCAGAAGGAAAAAACATAGCTTTTATCCTCAGGAGGCTACAGAGAAATGTTCTCTGACTTTGTAAAAAGAAGGCCAGTTTCTTGTTTAGCCATTTCTGTTGACTTTGAATCTATAGGACTTTAAAATTATTTCCTACTTGTGTTTGTATACTTGTGTTCTGATCATCCCCCACAGTAGATCAATAATGTTGATATGGTTGAATTAGTGATACTTCTATAAAATGTTAGAGAAAGAAAAAATAAGAAAAAATTTTGGATTTTTAGCATTCTGAATGTTGGCTAAGAGGCAATTTAACCACTAAGCACATTATTCCATTCCATTGTCATAATGTATATGTACATATAAACACATACTTGTCATACATGATATATATTTATTTTTAAATTAACTTTATTGGGGGGTAAATTTACATAAAGCTAAAAGCACTCATGTCTTAACATTCATGCATAGTATAGTTAGATTAATTTTGACAAATGTATATAGTTGTATACACACTACCACAGTCATGATACAGAAAATTTTCATTACTCAGAACATTCCCTCAAGCTCCTTTGTGGTTACTCTTCACCTCCCTACAAAAGCAAACCAATGATTTACTTTCAGGATTAAAATTTAAATATTCTCAAATTTTATGTAAGTAAAATCTTTCAATGTTGTACTCAGTGCCTGTTTTCTTTCACTCAGCATCTTTTGAGATTCACCCATGTTGTTAATATATATTAAGTATTTAATTCCCTGTGGTTGCTGAGCAGTGGTGTGGATATACCAAAATGTATTTATTCATTCACTTGTTAATGGACATTTGAGTTGTTTCCATTTGGGGACAACTATGAATAAAATTGTTGTTATGGACATTTGTTATGTACAAATTTTGTGTGTATATATGTTTTTATTTCTCTTGTGTAAATTTTTGGGTTGTATGGTAAATCAATGCCAAACTGTTTTCCAAAGTAGTACACCATTTCTTGAAAATTATTATTTTTTAATTTCAGTATAACTAACATAAAATGTTAGTTTCAGGTTTACAATATAGTGATTTGACAATTCTCCACATTTTTCAGTGCTTATCATGATAAGTGTACTCTTAATCCCCTTTACCTATTTTACCCATGCCCCTGCCTATCTCCCCTGTGGTAACCACCAGTTTGTTTTCCATATTTAAGAGTCCATTTTCTTTTTTTCTTTGTTTCTTAAATTCCACATATGAGTGAAATCATAAGACAGTACACCATTTTACATTTTCATCAGCAACATATGACAGTTCTATTTGTTTCACATCCTTACCAACATTTTAAGGCTTTTTATCAACCCGTGAAGAACATCTTTTAAAAAGGTAAGGTTACCCTCATATCTAATGTGCTAAGCCTTAACCTAGTAAGTCCTTAAGGTTGATGTTTTCCAAGGAACAAACTTTCTTTTATGCTGTGCAGTAATAGAGGTTTGATACAAAAATAACTACACAAAACGAAAAAAGCCAACAAATATATTGGTATCTCCACAGCTAAATTCTTAATATTCTGTGATATATATTAAAAATGAAAATTAGCAAATATTTTAGGTTAAGTACCAGTATTATAAAAAACAACTCAGACTAAATCCCTAGATTTACCAATTTCATAAAATAAGCAAATAACAGTTTATAAATTAAAATTTTATTAAATACAATTTTATAAGATTTGTCAATCTAGACAATAAATTACTTGCCCAAATAGCAGACCCAGTAGGTGGATTCCAGGGACTACATTCTACAAAAAAAACTTACGGACTCTATAAAATAAATTGACACAGTAAATAGCTATGTGAAGTGTTACTAGTATAAAAATTGTGGTGGAGATAAAAAGTTTAGTGATGCTCTTTCAGAAATATCAGATATACCTGAACTGAGGATAGCTGAGTTTTAGTTTATCATTATAAACACATTGTAAATATTATTAAATTACAGGGAGCAGATGCTTTTGATTCCATGTTCCAGAGTCAGAAAAAGAAGAACTGAAGATACACTACAGTGGATGAGGGTGAGAAACTCTAAAATCAGCTGCATTTCCCCAGATCCAGCAGGCCAGCTAACACACAAAAATGCTTAGAATCAAAGAGCTACATAATCCACATTTCCTACAAAAGATGTTAGGGTTTTCTAAATTCTCATCTACTGGGTCTGCATGCATTATTTGACAGTTATCTGGAATTTTCTTTTTTTTTTTTTTTTAAAGATTTTATTTTTTTAATTCTTATTTATTTATGATAGTCACAGAGAGAGAGAGAGAGAGGCAGAGACATAGGCAGAGGGAGAAGCAGGCTCCATGCACCGGGAGCCCGACGTGGGATTCGATCCCGGGTCTCCAGGATCGCGCCCTGGGCCAAAGGCAGGCGCCAAACCGCTGCGCCACCCAGGGATCCCAGTTATCTGGAATTTTCACCAGCACCACTTGCACATCCGTGGTACAATGTGTCTGTGCAAGAGCACAGAGTGCAAGTTCCTGGGAAAATGGGCTTTTCAGGTTACCACAACCAGTGATACCTGACCAGCTCAGGCAGAGAGGGGGCACAGCAGCAAACTAAATAAGGTGACAAAAAAATAAATAAATAAATAAATAAATAAATAAATAAATAAATAAATAAAAATAAGGAAGGTGACTTGCAGCTGTTTTGAAAATACAGCAGTCCTTCTCCGATTGACTCATTTCACTCAGCATAATACCCTCCAGTTCCATCAAACATTATATGTTCTCATTCATTTGGGAAATATATGTAATAGTGAAAGGGAATAGAGGGGAAAGGAGAAGAAATGGATAGGAAATATCAGAAAGGGAGACTAGAACATAAAGACTCCTAACTCTGGGAAATGAACTAGGGGTGTTGGAAGGGGAGGAGGGCGTGGGGTGGGGGTGAATGGGTGACGGGCACTGAGGGGGGCACTTGAAGGGATGAGCACTGGGTATTATTTGTATGTTGGCAAATTGAACACCAATAAAAAATAAATTTATTATTAAAAAATAATAATAAAATAAAATAAAAATGAAAATACAGCAGTCCACGTGGCTAGGGACACGATGAAAGATGACTCTTGTACCTGAAATGATTATGAATCAGCCTCAAATAAAAGGCAGCAGTTATGACACCCCTAGGTCATCTAGATCTGAATGCTCCCTACTATGCCCAAGACATAGTAGCTGTATATACTTGGGAACACTACCAGAAATATATCTCTATATTTTAGTTCGTAATAAAACAAATAAAACTAAAAGTATAATCTATCAAGAGGAATCTCTGTTAGGACTTAATATTATAGAACCACTACTTTGGAAAAGATCTTTATTCCTTGAAGTATTAAGAAGTCATCATCTACTATGCATTGTGTTCTAGAGTGCCTGATATATTGAAATCAGCAGGAGGCTAGTTTTAAATAAAAATTTATTTTAAACATGAGAGACTCCTAACTCTGGGAAATGAACAAGAGGTAGTGGAAGGGGGAGGTGGGCAGGGGAATGGGGTGATTGGGTGATGGGCACTGAGGGGGACATTTGACAGGATGAGCACTGGGTGTTATACTATACGTTGGCAAATCGAACTCCAATAAAAAATATACAAAAAAATTTACTGTAAATCCAAATTTATAATATAAATTATCATGTAAAAAGTATGTCATCTATAGATTAAGGATCACTTCATTTTCAGCAAAATGTTTGATGTAAAATTTATTGAAAATAAAAGGGATCTCTTTTTGTTGTTTTCTCTAATTTTTGATATCCATTTCTTCTGGAAATATATAAATGGCAAAACTTGTTAAAAAAATTTAAGATAGGTGAATATTACTAAAAATAAAAGCTGGCCATGGAGTCTGGAAAACTTAATATATTTTAAATAGATTGATTCCCCCTTGATTTCTTATTCTTAGGAAATGTGCAAGTTTATTCCATGAAAACACACAAATCTGAAGCAACATATGACAGATGAATGTGCAATGACTGATGCAAACGTTTCTTTAATGCGTATTGTTCATTGTAATTTTGCACAGCGTATTGAACTGTGAATTGTTAGTGAAGAACAACACATTCAACATGATATAGCAACAAACTACTTGTTATGGACATTTCTCATGTTTCCAGACTTTTTGGCCACTCTGAACAATTTTAATTCAAAAGACTAAAGAATATCACTTATTTTAACATGGTTAAAATAGTGAACTTGAAAAAGATATCTTCCACTATAAACTTTTCCTAATTGAACCCATTTTGTTCTGATCAATAAATTTATCTGTGTAACTTGCACTGTAAAAGATGATTTGATAGAATATTAGATGACATCCATGACCACATTCCACCATTTTATGATTCAATAACATCATAAAGGAATAAAGTTGAAAAATTAATAGTTATAAATTAGTTATAAATTATTTAATTATAAATAAAAAGTGAATTTCTTGGTGAAATAAGCCAAAACCGCTCTTTTATCAGCCCTGCACCTCTTAGAGAAGGAATATACTATGATGTCATCATCTCAATGGAAAATCTGAGAGACTTAACCAGTGACTAATGCTTGACAGTAGTCATTGAAACTTTATCAAGGACAATAGGTTGTATTGAGTGAGAAATATGTAAACAGTGAGAAATATGTAGTCTCATTGCAATCCACCCTTTGGAAAGTGCTGGATATATGTGAGGCTTTTCATTATTTATTATAATATAAATATTGATTAAATGACTAACAATTCAGATGGATATATTGACGTCTTTCTCAGTAATTTTATTAGACCATCGTATAGCTCAAAAGTAGACATATATTTTGTAGTATTTCAAATTCATTTTAAGAAATGTGTTCCTTGTTAGCCCTGTAATAATATAAAGTGGATCTTGACTGCCTGTCTTAGAAAATGTGAATTTCACAGAATTAAAAATTAATCCCTCTCAATAGCTTGTTATTTTGACTATGTTAATTATTAACTATAATAATATAACAGTAAAAAGAGTACTAAATTTGAGGGAATAAAATAATATTCAGAAGTATAATTTTGCTAGATGATATAATAGGAATAGTACCAGGAATTTGACTTATATGTGAAAAATCCTTGTTATTATTAACTTGTTAAAAAATAAAACCCCATAAACGTAATGCAAACTGTTAAGTGCAAACTAATATGTTAGTTACACAGACCTCTGGAAGGCAAGTGTGAGTCCAGATGTGTCTTTTCTGGTTTATTTCATTTCTAGAGTCCATTTGTTACAGGTGTTTATTATATTTCCAAAATAAATAAATAAGCCATTTCTAGTTCAGGCCTTGTCCCCAAGGGAATAAAGAAAATGTGACAGTGACACCATTTAGCTGGATAATTACTAAAACTGGACAAATAAGATATTTTCTTTCATTGGAGACTGTTTTAGTTGCATTTAAAATTTTTCATTCTCAAGTTAATGAACACTTGTAGAAATTAATTTTGCAAATCTATATGTAGAATGGGTAATTTTTTGTTCAGAGCCAATAATATTATAAAAATACAAAAATTCCCAAACATTTCCCCAGAGAACCCCAATTAGTGTAATATTGACAATGTTTTAAGGCTCTCAAGAGGGCACAACTGACAATCCCTCTTGTGCTGCCAGTTTGATAAGTGGTTTCATATTCACCAAGAAGGACTTGTCAATGGTTGCCTGCTTAAGATTCTGAAAAATGGATGTGAGGTCTCTGTGAGGTCTGTGTGTCGAATCTCTGTGGGTTATCTATGTAAGGTCTCAATGTGAAGTCTCTGTGAGGCAGTAGATGATCACTGTGTATTGTGTGTAGATGAAGTCTCTCTGTGAGGTTTCTGTGTGAGTCTTTCTGAGGCTACATGAGGTCTCTGAGTGTTGGTCTCTGTGTGAGGTTTGTATGGAAGGTACCTTTGGGATGTCTCTGAGAGGTTTGCCATCAGGTCTCTGGAAAGTCTGTGAAATCTGTGCTAGGTTTCTGTCTGAGGATCTGTGGGGCAACATGAGCTCCCTATGTGAGGTCTCAGTGTGAGGTCACTGGGGCAAATGATATCCACTGTGGAAGGTGTCTATCTGAGAGATTTCTGTTAAAAGTTGTTTCTATAAGATCTATATGTTATCTCTGTTGGGAGGTATATCTGTGTGTCTCCATTTCTGGCCTTACTGCACCTTATGGAAATCTGAGCCACAAAAGGGCAAAGGCACTTGTTTCTTTTTTTTTGCTGATCCATCAGCATCCCTGTCTGTGGCACTTCTGGCAGGGGCCATGTCCACATCTAGCCCCCACTCCAGTCCCAGAACTCATCTCTCAGTGCCCCTAGAGGACCTAACAGCACCAGGCTCAAGGTTCCCACTCTATACCACCCTCTCCTGAGATCCCAAGAGCCCCAGGGTACTCCCTTCCCACAGGTCTTGGCCCTGTTTTTACTGCTGGATCTACTCTGGAGGCTGCCTCAGGAAATGGGGCCCAAAAGCAAGATCTGGTTTCAAGGAGAAACCAGCGACACAAGCAGGCTTATACCCAATCTGCTCCACCACCCCAGGTCCCAGTCCCAAATGTTGGGCTTCCTGACAGGCATGGGGGATAGGGTCCATTCCTATTGTCCTCTAGATCAGGGATATCTCCTGGAACAACACTCTCTACCATGGGAATGATGCCCTCTGCAGCTATGTACATTGTGTACCATGTGTGGCACAAAGCACAGATTAACTCTGGACAAATTTCTCAGTTCCCTGATTTCCCATATGGATAGAGGCCAGGGGAGGAGGAAGACTGTGGTAGATGTGGAAAAAACAGTAGACTACTCCTGGACTGCACTTCCAATTTTGGGTCACCTACATGCTCTCCCCAACTCCCTTTGATAAATCCTGTCTGAAGGCTTCTTCTGCTGGGCTCAGGAGAAAGCAGGAACTTGGAGCCAGATAATACTTACTACATGATTACAGGCCGGTCTCTGGGCCTTTTAAGTCCCCACCACTCCTTGAAGAGCAGTCTTTAGGCCATGGTTTTAAGTAAAGGTCACCATACTGGGAGTCACATCCCAAGATTTCCTAGTCCTGACCTTTCCACCTATTATTAAGTCATCCATTCTAGAATTCAGGAGGTGATGGTGTGTAAGCTTATTAAATATGTTATTAGATTAACCTTCCCTGATTTGCTTTACATCTACAAATTTGGCCATCTATTTTGGACTTAAGGTGGCTTTTCTAGGTCTGTGATCTTAGAGCTGGAGCAGGGTGGAGGCCCTAATGGGTATGGTGACACAGTGGGTCCTTAACTTTTTCTTCTCTCCGGACCTATAGACGGACTATCAAGGGGCTCTTCATTCACTGCACACTATGGGCACAATGTGCCACTTTGTCTTCTTCTTTGGGTCCAACATTCCCAATTTGTCTCCCACATCCCACAGTGTTCATCCATAAAATAATAACTACACACAAACACTCCTGTTCCATTAACCCAGAACTCCTTCTCTGTTAGAAGGAACAGAAGGAAAGTATATGACTCTTGAATATTCATTTAGGTTAGAGGTGAACACAGCCCTCAGCAACCTCCCTGATGATCCCCTACTTACACACACACATAGAGCTGGAAGTGTCATCTTCATCATTAAAAGTACATGAAAGGCAGAGGTTGAAGGTGACACTGTACATTTCATTAAAGCTAAGCTAAGAGGGGTTCATAGGGCCTATCTCTCATCAGAGAGAGAAGGGGTTCTCAAGAGTATATATCATCTATTCTTCACCAAGAGATTCAGGTGTCGACAAGATTTCTTCTGCTTCTGAACTTAAGGCTCAGTAGCCTCTTCTAAACTTCAACCCACTTGGTTCTGACACTTGCTGGAGCCTGAGTGATAAAGTCCAGCCCTCTGATGCCTCTGTAAACTTACCCACTATAGCTGTATAAAATTCAAAGTAGAACAGAAGCAGGAGAAAGATAAGTTGAACAGATCTTGGGGTAATGCCTTCATAGGTATTTCTCATCTTTTTGGAGTAGTTTTTGTTTGTATAATGACAGTATCATGAAAACAATGTGTAATGAAAGAATTCAGAATAAGGTGCAAGCCTACAATACGCACTGCCAAACACTCTTCATACCCCTCCCTTCTAGAGGCCAAAGCATACACCAAGCATAGCGCAAACAAAAGCAACCATACTACCCTCTTCTGGTAAAACATATATATTAGGGAATATTAAGTATTTGGATGTGCTAAGGAGAAAAAATATTTTCTCCACATGGACTAATTTTCTTCTTGGAGACGTTTTCCTACTAGGAAGGGCTAAAGAAGCATTTTATAATTGACTAGACAAGATCTGTCCCTGAATAAGACAATGCCGTGGGCAGTGATGATGGTGGCCTGGGACACTTGGCATCCTTGGCCCATACTGGCAGGGACTGACTGGAGACAGAGTCTTCTTGGGAGGCAAGGATGAGAAGTTGCTCCCCAGCTGCTCATCCTTGAATCTTACACTTTTTAAGGTCTGTCGATGTTTGACCTGCCTTTCCCTGATAGAGCTTCTCTGGCCCTTGGAGGAGGCTTGGTGACCATGGGCTGTAAAATTCATTATTCTCCCTTGTTCTGGGTAGCAGGGAAGCCTGTGGTAGCAGAAACACCCACATACTGGTGCTTGGAGTTCCTGTTTGTGCTCATTTAACTTTGTGGCATGAAGTCCATGGTGAATTGCCATTTTCTCTTCTAGAATCTGTCCAACAGCTGTCATGAGTGCCTGAGCCTCGGGAGTCTCACTGGCCATAATTGACCTGCTTTTGACTGGTCCTTGGCTCTGGGCAGAGGCTGTTATTGGCCTACATTTTTGCAAAACATTCTGACCTTTGACTTTTTTATTGGGGAAAATCCACTGAAAAAAGCGCCTTACTCTTTTTCTGAAGAGGCTTTCGGAAGGACCCTGTTTCTTCTCTGGCAGGAGCTGGATACATCTGCTCCTAACAGAGTCTACTATTCTCCTAATTGGGGCAGAGTGACTCAGGCACTCAGCTTGAGAGGTCCCCAATGCCTCAAACTGTTCTTCATTCTTTCCTGAGTTGAGTCTCCTACAGTCCTCTCTTTTATAAGTAGGGTCAGTCATCTTTCTATGGCTCTTCCATGAGTCCCGAAGTTTAGAGATCATGGGCTCTTGCTGCTTTAGGCAGTTCCTTTGGTCCACCATGAAGCCATATAACATCTTGTCTTCAGTAGGCACTCTCTGGAGATGATAGTGTGGCACCTGAGAAGCCAAGTTGTCTGCATCAAAGAGCATGTGTGTAGGACAGTCTTGAGGCTGGTTCTCTGACTTTATCTTCACTCTGGACTTAAATTCACTAACCTCTGCATTTAGGCTTGACTCTCCAGACTGTGGTTGGAGACCAGGAGATTCCTTGGCCTCCACTATCTCCCTGGCCTTTTCATCCCTATAATATTGGGATCCTAAGTTCATATCCGGCATTGCTACCCTATGGCAGGGGACTTGTGAGGTCCAATCCCCACTTTCCTCTCTTGGCTCATTCCTGGCCATTGCTGAACTGGGACTCAGCTCTAGGCTGCTCTTCTCAGTGCATTCTTCAGAACCACTCTGCTGAGTTCTGCCCCTTAACTTGAGTGTGAGTGACTGAGAAGGTTGCCTGTCTTCCTGCCCAATCAGAGAGGCTTTTGAGGGCCCCTGGTTGTCACCAGATAGGATCCCTCCCAGCCCTGTCCGGATTTCTCCATACATAGGTGAAGAGGCAAGGAAAGGCCTTTTCAGGGTAGCAGCTGACTCTTCTGTTATTGCATTCTTTCCCAGACATGCCTTAGGAGGTTTTCCCAGAAATTCGGCAAACTTGACTATTGAGGGGGACCCAGACACACAGGTGGCTGAGGGGGTAAAGGAAAACTGCAGAACGGGCAAAGGTTGAACCTTTTTCAACTTTAAGAGATTAACAGGTTTGAGGATCTTAAGGAGTAGACCCCACCTGTGCCTCACCCAAAATCTTTTGATATGTGCTTCCAGCCCTTCTCGAATGTCTGGATCAAGGAAGGAAACCCTGTGAGTTGTGTTCACATATGGTCTCCAACCCTTCAAGATTCCTGGATTTCTGGTTTCCATTTTAGTGTTGGACATTGGAGAAGCATGGTTGACAGCAAGCCAGGATTGGTGCGCACTCTCAGGGATTAAACCCTCACTGACATGCCCCAATTTCCTGCCCAAATGACCTTTCAAGATGTTTTCTAGATTCTTATCTAAGCTCCTTAGTAAGTCACTTTCTGAGTCACTCTTTGACAGCCCCACGTCACTTTCTGATTCTTCAGAGCCTACTCCCTGAAACCTCATTAGGGAGCTTTCTGCATTCCTGGAGAATTCTTTTGGGACCTTCCCCAAAATATATCCCAGGCCCTTGCCCATTCCCTGGCTCATTTGGAATCCTACTTTCTGTGTATCCTTGCTGCTTTTACCTATAAATGCAGAGGGCTGTGAGGGTCGATGCTTGCCCTTTGCCTGACATGTCCCTGGTAATTCACCCTGAAGTTGTCTTAGTTCCAGAGACTCTTGGATCTTACGGGGAAGCTCCCAACGGTGTTGAATGAGCCACTTTTGTAGGTGTTGCTCCAGTTGTTTACGGAGCTCAGGACTGATTGGAAAATTCTCAGGAAGAATAGAGACAACCAGGCTGTCTTCAGGAAGGTTGGAAGTGAAGACACTAAAGACTTCTTGAGATCCTTTGATTACAGAGGATAAAGCCCACCCACTTTCTAATTGCTCCTGCAGCAATGGCCATTCTGGATGTTGAATCTCAGTTGGGATGAGAAATTGTGACTTATCCTGGGCTGTAGGGCTAGATATTTTGCAGGCCATAATTTGAGGTGAAGAAGAAGGTGATAAGATTGGAAGAGAAGATTGGAGATGCTCCTGGGTCAGAATCTGAGCCAGAGGTGGGGGTTGGAATTGAGGTGTGGTTGACAAGGGTTGAGACTGGAACTCCAATTGGGACAGGGGCTTGGATTGGGAAAGCAGTGATTTAGCCTGCATTTGAACTGGGCAGGTATTTGAGATTCCATTGAATAAGAAAGGAGACTGTAGTGCTGAAGAGCTCTCAGAGATCCAGGCAGTAGCAACCAGAGATTCACTGTGTAGAGAGGGAAGACCCCAAAAGAGCTGATTATATTTATGTTGTAAAGGGTGCCCCAAGACCTTAGGATATGAGAGCTGCTGAGGATCAGGCAACTGCTGTGGTTTGCTTTTTGTGTTCCAGAAGTGTTGGGGGCTTGTGGTGCTCGGCTCAGCACCCAATGATTTCAACATACTCCCCAAAGAATTCAGGTGGTAGTCTGGGCTCATTTGTTGTGGATATGATCCATCTTTTTCTTTTTCTTTCCGAATGTTGATCTTGACTCCCTTTGTGACTTCTATCTCCAGGAACTTCTGGTCATCAGAGCTGAACAAAGAGGGATTAGCATCTCCTACTTGTCTGTCAGTAGGATTTCCCCAGAATGAGGCCTCTAATGAGTGGTGGAAAAGGTGTTCTTGCTGAGACTCATAATCTGTTGAAGTTGAGAGACACAAGGCTTTGGCAGCAGTTTGCCACCAGGACAAGGCTGAAATGGGACAGCTTGAGTGGCCAAGGCTTAAGGTGACTGGGTCAGGAGAAGCTGACCATGCGGTGTGAGATGATCTCTGTGTAATGGTGCCCAGGGGGAGTTCCATTGAGTCACACTGAGAAAGAGTCAGAATGGAGTCTGGAGGTTGTGGGGCAGAAGAGGCTGTCAGGGGTGGAGGGCAGGCCTCTGAATTAAATGGACATGGAGGGGGAGGGGAAAGAGCGAGTGGCTGTGGTAAAAGGCTGTCCAGGGGAAGAAAAGGCTCCAGTGGCCAAGAAGCACTCAGAGATGAGTGGGAATGAACAGAAACTGAAGAGGTCGTTGGGCCAAGAAATAGAGGGCACTGGGTCAGAGGAACTGGGGTAGCCAACAAGGACATGGCAGGAGCGGCATCATCCACAGTCTCCCCACATGGCAGGTGGGCTCCAGTAGGCGCTGCTTTGTATACCTCACCAGGGGGATCTTGACATAAGAGCTGATGAAAGCCACCCTTGTCAGGGAGCCTCTCCAGGCAGCTGCAGGAGACAGGAGGCACAAGCTGCAACTAGAAGCTGACAGGGCAAGGAGGGCAGGGCAGTTTGGGCAGAGGTAAACACCTGTGACCCACAGCCCTCCACAGCCTCCATGCTGACTTCACACTACTCTTGCTATTCCTAACTCCAGAGCTTTATCCACACCTTGTTCCCATGACTCCTCCTCCCAAGACTCCCTGTAATCCCAGGGTCATATTAGAGGCTCTGGAACAAAGGAGGGCCAAGGAGAAGGGGAAAGATTCTTTACCCTTGCAGAAGTGAAATCAGGCTGCGAGCTCCCTCCAGTTCTTTCAGGCAATTTCTGCAAGCTGGAAATCAGGAAACTGGATTACTATGGTGAAAATAGGGGCCTAAAGGTCTTATAGAGGCTGAGTGCAATGTCCCTTTAGGGGGGAGACTGTTGGCTGAGCCCAAGCATCAGTGAGCAAAGCCTCACAGTGATGACAAGGCCTAGGATAGGGGAGTGCTTTGTCATTTACAAATGGACTCTCTCATCCATTACCACCTGGAGCCCTCAAAACTCCCTAGTTGGGGAGAAAGGGTAGGGGTCACAAAGGAACCTGAGCAAGGTTAAACCCCTTGTCTACAGCTGGACCTGGAGGTTCCACCTCTGAATCCAGGCATTACTGGTCCACTACAACCCACACACCCTTGCTGGCCAACACCCATTTCAGCCTCTAATAGCTTCTTTCCCATCATGGGATCTAGGAAGTATATAGTATCTGATCTCCTTCTGAGGAGCCTCTCTGAGGGCTCTGTTTCCTGAAGGATGGTCTCTGCCTCTGGCATCCTTGGAGACTGTGGATCTGGATCATCAGGGGCACAAAAGATGGAGGAAAACTTAGGGCACACAGAGCTAATGACATACGTTTACCTTTCAAAGCTCCACTTTTCTTCTTACTCCTGTTCCTCTTCCTCAGCTCCACTTGATGCTAAGAGAAAAGACGAGGGGCTGGGACTCAATTCTCTCTTCTTTCTATATATGGTCTGCAAATGCTCACCGTCCATGAACAATATGAACATCTACATTCTACATTTCTACATCTAATGGGGGTCTGTGGTTATCTTTCCTTTTGCTCATTTTTTCTCCCTTTATTCATTTTTAAAGTGGATAAAAATAGTTTTTAAATTTTTCTTCTTTGAATAATGCAAAGGTAGATTTTCTATGTGAGATCACTATGGATTTCTTTCATTACTATTCCTCTACTCAAGAAACGCACATTTCCAAAACTATATAGGTCCTTATCTGGTTCATCAGATAAGACTCTGTTTCCCGAGCTCAGAGCTCCATTCTAGCCCTTCAGAGGCTCTCCAGCGATCAGCACTGCTCTGAAATCAGCCCTGACACTGAGGCAGAGCTTACCTGAGACCTGCCACAGGAATGGGAAAGTGGATGGTGAAACAATGCTTAGGAGTCTGTCCTCCGGCAGAAAATGAACTCAGTATACAGTCTACACTCACTGGTCACTGTGTTTGGGACTTTGCCCTGGAACCCTTTACCACACCTGAATTCTGGGTCTGAGTCCTTGGGATAGATAGAAAGCCTGGCCTGGCCTGGCTTGTCCCTAGGAGGATGATGTTTTGTTCTTTCCTGAGACTTCCTATCTCAGAAGTCTCTAAGGAAATTTAGAAAAGTGGATTAAGAATAAGAAAAAAAGATTATCTCTTTTGGGGTTTACCCAAAATTTCCTTACCTTCCTGGTGTTTATATATTTCCTAGCTGGTGGTAAGGGCTGATTACTCTGAAAGCAGGGGAGCAACAGAAGAAACAGCCCAAGTCCACACAGGAAAGCAATGATGGTATCAATCACCCAGGAGGTGGGACTGGAGCTCAGCCAGGTGGTACCAGTGCTTCTCAGAGAAAAGAAATTCTCCATCTTTGGAATCGCACTGCTGCCCTCAGGCAACTGAGCACTGGGAATTTACTTGAAGACAGAACCCCAGGCCTGCATCACAGAGCTGTGACCTTGTCACAAAGGGTTCTTGAGAATGAGGGAGGGAACAGTCAGAGGAGCAGACTGGACTACCACCCCTCCCCCGCTATTGAGCCCCATAGAACCCTGCACCTTCCTAGGCCTTCAGATTCCTCTTTGGCCAATTTTCCATTCATTCCACCTGGAACTCAGATATTACCAAGTCCTCTTTGACCATTAGCTATCTTGACTTAAATCCCACCACTTTCATAACCTTTGAAAATCATAGGTTGACCCTAGAATTTTGGCTATTTTCCAGGGAATTTAAGGGGTTTTTTTGTCCTGAAATCCAGCTTCCCATATGTTTTTGTCTTGTATAAACCCCGGATACATAATTTAAATTTCTTTTGCACTTAATAGCTTTATGAATTTTAGTGGTTTGTCTCATCTTCAGAAAGACATATACAAGATAAAACAATTTATTATCGAAAATTCATAAAAGTAGGAAAGCTATAAATAGTTAAACCTTCAAATGATATTTTTTAAGTTTGTAACATAATTCTGAAGTTAGAACAGCTTTAAACTGCACAAAGACTTTTGGGACATGCTGTATACACACACACACACACACACACTCACACACACTTATCCTTTCACAAACCAATCCAGTATTTCCAAATCTAAGAATTCACAATTTTATACTGGTAACATTTTTTAAAATGTTGTCTTGATCTGATTTTTTTATTTTATTTTATTTTTGTTTTAGTTTTAATTTTTTTTTTATTTTCCACATAAGTTTTGAAACAATTAGGGTTTCTATGACAAAATACCACAGAAAGGGTGAATTGAATAACAAAAATTTATTTCTCACAGTTCTGAAGTCTGGAAAGTCCAAGATCAAGATGCCAGCACAGTCATCTGGTGAAGGCCCTCTTCCTGGTTAATAGAGGATTCCCACAGTGTCCTCACATGGTAGGAATCTATCAGGAGACTCTTTTATACAGCACTAATCCCCCACACAAGGGCTCGTAAGCATGTTCCAATGACCCTACCTCCTCTCTTCTTTAGGAGTTAGGATTTGAATATATGAATTTTGGAGGGAACACATTCAGATACATGCACATGTGCTATACCTAGAAGCTAGGAATAGGTTAAATTGAGCTAAAGTAGTGACCTCCTTTATAACAATCTCTAGTCAAAATAAAATTTTATCAACATGTAGACTTAAATCTTTGTATTCATATTTGCCCTCTATGTTTTCTTTATTACTTTATTTTCAATATATTTTGTTTCATGGGCTTTTTTGAAATTTAAAATATTATCTGATAATTTTTACCTTGATTAATTTGCTATTCTATTATTATTTATTTCTGCCATCTTATTTTATGATTATTTTCCATATTTTCTCTATTGTTTCTTTTTTCTTCTCTTTTTGTGTCTCCCACTTAATAGGTCAAATGTTTTGTTTGTTGAAATTTGAAAATTTTTAATGCCATAATGGTTTTATATCATTAATTATATTAATTTTCCCCTCAGTTTCTGATGTGTTACTAATAATATCATCTCAGCGGAATGAGCAAGTACTCTTGCCTCCTCTAATTCTTCTTTCTCCATCTTGACAGCCCTTATTTCAAGGGAATATTACTGGAGTTTTGCTTCTGGGTTATTTTGGATATGCTACATCAATCCTTATATCCATACACCTATAGCATGTTCCTAAGTTTATTTTTCTTCCTATTGAACAATTTCTTCTAGGAGTATTTTGAACAGATTTACATAAAATAAAACTTTTGAGGACAGTTTTTCAGATAACATCTTTTTTCCCTCCCCTCCTAATTTAAAAGATTTTGGCTATACAAATCAAAGCTTAAAATTTCTTTTCTTTCAGCTCTTTAAGCATATTACTCCATTCCATTCTTGTCTCCAACATTGATGTTGAAAAGCCTGATATCCGTCAAAATCACAATTTATTTAAAGGATAATCTGATGTTTTATCATTTTGACAGGATGCTATAAAAAAGAAGTGTAAATAAATTTGCAACTATAAACTTAAGTCAGTTTATAGTTTAATAATAGTTTGAACATAAGTAAGTTTAATTACTTTCATATTGAAGGGAATTAAAACCTTCTTGGAGAGATATTCAAATAAACAGGAAAATTGACTCATATATTCATTTAATTTTTTTAACTTAAATTCAAGTTAGGTAACATATAGTGTATTATTAGTTCTGGGATAAATTTACTGATCATCAGTTGCATATATAACCAAGCGATGATTACATCAACTCCCCTCCTTAATGCCCACCCCCCAATTAAACCATCCCCTGATCCACTTCCCATCCAGCAACTCTCAGTTTCTTCCCTATAGTTAAGAGTCTCTTATGGTTTCCCTCTATCTCTGTTTTTAGTTTATTTTATTATTCCTTCCCTTTCCCCATGTTCATTTGATTTGTTTCTTAAATTCCACATATGAGTGAGATCATATGGTATTTGTCTTTCTCTGACTTATTTCCCTTAGCATACTGTCTGGATCCATCCACATTGTTGCAAATGGCAAGAATTTATTGATGGCTGAGTGCTATCCCATTAAACAAACAAACATAAAACAAACAAAACCACATCTTTATCCATTCATCAGTCGATGGACATTTGGGCTCTTTACATGTTTTGGCTATTGTGGACAATGCTGCTATAAACATTGGGTGCATCTGTGTCTTTGAATCACTATTTTTGTACCTCTAGAAAAATACCTATTAGTGCAATTGCTGGGTCAGAGTAGTTGCACTTTTAACTTCTTGAAGAACCTCATACTGTTTTTAAGAGTGGCTGCATCAATTGGCATTCTCACAGTGTAAGAGGGTAACCTTTTTTATGCATCCTCACCAATATCTGTTATTTATTGAATAGTTATTTTTAAACATTTGGACTAAATGAGGTTGTATCTCACTGTGGTTTTTATTTGTATTACCCTGAGTGATATTGAGCATTTTTTTGTGTCCCTGCTGACTATCTGGATGTCCTCTTTGGAGAAATGTTTGCTAGTGTCTTATACCCATATCTTGACTGGATTATTTGTTTTTTGGTTGTTGAGTTTGAAAAATTCTATTTATTTAAATTTTATTTAAATTGCCCCCTTCTCCCGCAGCGTCCGCATTAAGTGCTCAGGAAGCAGAGCTCAGTCCCCAGCTCGCCGGCCCTTTGCAGTTTAGATTCAGATCCCTAACAATTGGCCCCAAATATTGTCCAAATACTTAATGGGACATATACTGAATGGAAATTATACTGAAAAGTTTATCTAAATTTGAAGTTTAACTGGGGGCTATTGCTCTTTAGAAAGCTAAAGAAGGAGGAGGGAGGGGCAAGATGGCAGAAGAGTAGGGTCCCCAAATCACCTGTCCCCACCAAATTACCTAGATAACTTTCAAATAATCCTGAAAATCTACAAATTCGGCCTGAGATTTAAAGAGAGAACAGCTGGAACGCTACAGTGAGAAGAGTTCGCGCTTGTATCAAGGTAGGAAGACGGGGAAAAAAGAAATAAAGAAACAAAAGGCTTCCAAGGGGGAGGGGCCCCGCGAGGAGCCGGGCTGAGGCCGGGGCGAGTGTCCCCAGGACAGGAGAGCCCCGTCCTGGAGAAGCAGGAGCTGCACCAATCTTCCTGGGTGGAAAGGCGCTCGCAGGGAGTTAGAGTAGGACCCCAGGAGGGGGGGATGCCCTCGGGCTCCCTGGGACACTAACAGGCACCTGCGCCCCGGGAGAGGGCGCCGAGCTCCCTAAGGGCTGCAGCGCGCACAGCGGGACTCGGATATTATATTATATTATATTATATTATATTATATTATATTATAATATTATAATGTTATAATATTATAATGTTATTATTATAATAATATTTTAAATTTCAAATAATATCCTTAGATATTATTATCTAAGGATGTCTTAACTTTGGTTATTAATTGATATATTTGGCAGCTCCCACCTTCAGGGCATATATATTGAGGATTGTTAAGTCCTCTTGTTGGATAGATCCCTTAAGTATGATATAGTGTCCCTCTGAACTCTCACTACAGTCTTCGGGATAAACTTTAGTTTATGTGATATAAGGATGGCTACCCCTGCTTTCCTTTGAGGACCATTTGAATGTTAAATGGTTCTCCAACCTTTTATTTGCAGGCTGTAGGTGTCCTTCTGTCTAAAATGAGTCTCTTGTAGACAGCAAATAGATGGGTCCTGCTTTTTTATTCAGTCTGACACCCTGCGCCTTTTGATGGGGTCATTAAGCCGTTTCACGTTCAGAGCCACTATTGAAAGATGAGTTTAGTGTCATCATGATATCTATTCAGTCCTTGTTTTTGTGGATTGTTCCACTGGACTTCTTAAAGGGGAATTTTAAGAGTCCCCCTTAACATTTCTTGCAGAGCTGGTTTGGAGGTCACATATTCTTTCAGTTGCTGCCTGTCTTGGAAGCTCTTTATCTCTCCTTCCATTCTGAATGAGAGCCTTGCTGGATAAAGTATTCTTGGTTGCATGTTCTTCTCATTTAGGACCCTGGATATATCCTGCCAGCCCTTTCTGGCCTGCCAGGTCTCTGTGGAGAGGTCTGCTGTTACCCTAATACTTCTCCCCATAAAAGTCAGGGATTTCTTGTCTCTTGCTGCTTTAAGGATCTTCTCTTTATCTTTGGAATTTGCAAGCTTAACTATTAAATGTCGAGGTGTTGAATGGTTTTTATTGATTTTAGTGGGGGGGGATCTCTCTATTTCCTGGATCTGAATGCCTGTTTCCCTTCCCAGATTAGGAAAGTTTTCAGCTATGATTTGTTCAAATACATATTCTGGCCCTCTGGCCCTTTCGGCGTCCTTGGGAACACCAATTAAACGTAGGTTTTTCTTCCTCAGGCTGTCGTTTATTTCCCTTAATCTATCTTCATGGTCTTTTAATTGTTTGTCTCTTTTTTCCTCAGTTTCCCTCTTTGACATCAACTTGTCTTCTATGTCACTCACTCGTTCTTCCACCTCGTTAACCCTTGTCATCAGGACTTCTAGTTTGGATTGCATCTCATTCAATTGATTTTTAATTTCTGCCTGATTAGCTCTAAATTCTGCAGTCATGAAGTCTCTTGAGTCCTTTATGCTTTTTTCTAGAGCCACCAGTAGCTGTATAATAGTGCTTTGAATTGGCTTTCTGACATTGAATTGTAATCCAGATTTTGTAACTCTGTGGGAGAGAGGACTGTTTCTGATTCTTTCTTTTGAGGTGAGGTTTTCCTTCTAGTCATTTTGCTCAGTGCAGAGTGGCCAAAAACAGGTTGTACTGGGAAAAGGAGAAAAAGACAGAAGAGAAAGAAGGAAAGAAAAGAAAAAAAAGAAAAAGAAAGAGAAGAAAACGAGGAAAAAAAAGAAAGAAAGGAAAGGGTGGGGGAAGCAAACAGAAATCACAAAGCAAAAAAGCAAAAAAACAAAACAAACAAAAAAAACCAAGGGGGAGTATCCTCTGATTCTGTAAACTGTAAGTCCCTTGACTTCCCCGGAACTTTCCAGTGCTGCTTGGTCAATAATTTGTTTTTCCCATGTCTGTCTAGCTGGTCTTCTGGGGGAGGGGCCTGTTGTGCTGATTTTCACGTGTGAGCACTTGGGGGAGCTGCTCTGCTCCCTGCCTTGTGCAGGGCTCAGTGAGTGATGTTTATTCTGTTTATCCAGTGAGGCCACCATAATGCTCAGTGGGGGTTGTTTACCCCGTGAGGCCCCAGGAGGAACAACCACAGTGGCAGGGCCAGCTCTGGAGCCCTGGATTCAGCCCCCGCAGTAGCTCCGGAGCTCTCCGTCTGCAGGGCCTGGAGGCTCCGGGCGGGGCGCTGATCTGCTCAGCTCGGGGCAGGAGCGTCCTTGCGGTCCTGGGCCCTCCCGGCCTCTGCCTGTCCCAGGGGCGGGCTGGATCCTGGGCTGTGTCCGGGCGCCCTGTGCTCCGGGGCCTGCGCTGTTGGATTCGCGCTCCCGGCCCGCAGCCCCCTCCGCGGAGCCGCCGCCCGAGCCCCTCCGAGCTGCTCCCAGGTCCAGCCGGGGACGCTGCAGCCCTTCAGGGAGCTCGGCCTCGGGGTGTGGCGCGCTCTCCACGGGGCACAGGTGCTATGTTAGTGTCCCCGGAGCCTGAGGGCATCCTCGCCCTCCCGGGGTCCTGCTCTAACTCCCTGCCAGCCCCTTTCCGCCCCGGGAAGGTCGGTGCAGCTCCTGCTTCTACGGGACGGGGCTCTCCTGTCCTGGGGACACTCGCCCCGGCCTCAGCCCGGCTCCTCGCGGGGCCCCTCCCCCTTGGAGGCCTTTTGTTTCTTTATTTCTTTTTTCCCCGTCTTCCTACCTTGATAGAAGCGCGAACTCTTCTCACTGTAGCATTCCAGCTGTTGTCTCTTTAAATCTCAGGCCGAATTCGTAGATTTTCAGGATGATTTGAAGGTTATCTAGGTAATTTGGTGGGGACAGGTGACTTGGGGACCCTACTCTTCTGGCATCTTGCCGCTCCCCCTCAGGCAATTTTTTAAAACTAGGCCTTCTACTAAAGGGAAGAACATAAGTATGCTTCTCAGATTGAAAGACAGTGTGCATTTCACATCAGCTTATAGATGTATAAAAACCTGTGCCCACATTGAGGGTTTTGGTTATGCTCTTTTCTAATTTTATTTTTTTTATTCTGGATTTTAAGTTTCACTAGAAATGATCCTCATACATTTTCAAATAATATCAGATCCTGTTAAGAACATAATTTACATGGCCCCCAATTGAATTTAAGTTCGAGAGTGTCTTAGGGAAAGCTAAAATAAGAGAAAGAAATGAAAACTTTTTTCCGTTTTTTCCCCCCTAAGAAATCTCCTTTCTTGACACCATGGTTAGTTTCAGGGAGGTTGCAGGAGGTTTTGAGGGAGGCTCTACCAATTCCAGGTGAGTGAAGAGTTTAAATTTAAACAGGGCACCTGATGGGCTCACTCAGTTGAGCATCTGACTCTTGGTTTTAGCTCAGGTCACCATCTCAGGGTTCTAGGATCTAGCCCTGTGTCAGGCTCCACACTCAGTAGGGAGACTGCTAGAGATTCTGGCTTTCTTTGCCCCTCAGCCTGTGCATGCTCTCTCTCAAATTAATGAATTAACTAATTTATTAAAAATATTTTATTGGGGATCCCTGGGTGGCTCAGCAGTTTAGCGCCTGCCTTTGGCCCAGGGCGTGATCCTGGAGACCCGGGATCGAGTCCCGCATCAGGCTCCCTGCAAGAAGCCTGCTTCTCCCTCTGCCTGTGTCTCTGCCTCTCTCTTTATCTGTGTCTCTCATGAATAAATAAATTTAATATTTAAAAAAATATTTTATTTATTTATTCATGAGAGACACACACACACACAGAAGCAGAGACACAGGCAGAGGGAGAAGCAGGCTTCTTGCAGGGAGCCTGATGCGGGACTCGATCCCGGGTCTCCAGGATCATGCCCTGGGCCCAAGGCAGGCACTAAACCACTGATCCACCCAGGGGTCCCCTAATTAACTAATTAATTTAAAAAGTTTTAAAAAATAAATTTAATCAAGCTTGTTTAGCCATCCCTGACTGGCTGTCAGGTAGTTCTGTGACTCATTGAAAAAGAAGGCAGGGGTAGGGTAGGAGTAATACAAGAGATGAGTCTCAGACAAGCACATCTACATAGAAAATATATTTGTTTCACCAATTTACAAAACTCCTTGAAATGTTAAGTAGCATACAATTTCATTGAGACTTTTATTCAGGAGTAATAGATTAAAAGTACTTAACCAAGTCAGTTCTTCAAACTTGCTTTGCCATTTCCACACGGAATTCATTGAAAATAAGGTGATTATACAGTAATTACATAAAATGTAAAGCCTTCTATTTAGATAGATATATGGAATTTTAATTACTACCAGCTAGATTGAGATGCTGCTCCCAGCTCAGGGAGTTAAGAAATCAGTGAGATCCTGTTTATGTTCTCCACAGCGTATGATACAATTTTTTGTTTTTTTGTTATCTAGTGCTCTTGGAAGGCACTGTTTATGGAAAAAAATTAAAATACTCCTACTATTCCTAATTAAGATTAACAGAATTCTTTGTCATGTTGGGTGTATTTGGGCATAAAATTACAATCATTTTGACATTAAATTCTCATTACTGTATTTCCCCAGAGTGATTTTGTTTACAGATATTGTTGAAATGCTGACTGATAACAATCTTCCTCTAAATGCCATTCTTTTGCCTACCACTTCTTATTACCTCTGCTTTCATTTCTCCCAACAGCAACACACAACCTCTTCTGTATTATGAACTTTGAATTTCATGCAAGACGGAAGGAAAACAAAAAGCACAAAATGATCTCCCCACTGGTTTACCTAAGACTAAAACCTAAGACCAAGAAAACAGTTGGTAAAATCATTTTCATGCTGAGCAAGTTTCTGAAAGCCCCATCTGGGGGAGTCAGGAGAGTGCCCAGGTAGCAGCCCAGCCCATTGCTGTGTGGTGCCGGGTGGGGCAGTGACTCCACAGCTGCTCAGTGAGGCGCCCCCACAGCAGGATGTGTGAAGATGATGACAATGATGATAATGATACCAATAGTGATGATAATGATGATGGTGGGTTCTGTGACCACCATTCCTGAAATGGTGCATACCAGGCTACACCTCCTATTCTGGGAGAAATGTGACGGATGCTGGGGATTGAGGAGATTGGTAAAGAAATGGGATCCCTCTTTATTTCTGAAAACTCCTCTGCAAACCACCCTTCCAAGTTTTGCAGTCTATCAGAGTAGGCTTCCTCATCTGAGACACAAGCTTAGAGCTAAGCTGTGCACTGCACTTAGAACAAGGGAAGGTGGAAAGTTTTTAAAATAATCTCAGGAAGTGTTATATCTTAACACATGTTCTCAGCAGCTTAGTGGAGTGGTTCATGCTGGAGTTGGCAAACATTTTCTGTTAAGGGCAATTCTCTACTCAATTCTGTTGCAGCATGAAAGCCACCACAGCGACAGTGCCTAAATGAATGAACATATTTTTGTTTCAATAAAACCTTATTTTTTGAAAAGAGGTATTATTAGAATTAAAGCCAGGTGTTCAAACAAAAACTTATAGACAAATTTTAATAGCAGTACTATTCATAATACCCAAAAGGTGGAAACAACCCAAATGTCCATCAACTGATTAAATGATAAGTAAAATGTGATATAGCCATACAATGAAATGGTATTCATCCATGAAAAGTAATGAAGTTCTGATACATGCTACAACATGAATGAAACTTGAAAACATTATGGAAAGTGAAAGAAACCAAACACAAAAGGTCACATTTGATTCCATTTATTTAACTATTCAGAATACAGTATTCCCCTCTTTTTTTTTTTAATTTTTATTTATTTATGATAGTCACAGAGAGAGAGAGAGAGGCAGAGACATAGGCAGAAGGAGAAGCAGGCTCCATGCACCGAGAGCCCGACGTGGGACTTGATCCAGGGTCTCCAGGATTGCACCCTGGGCCAAAGGCAGGCGCTAAACTGCTGCGCCACCCAGGGATCCCCAGTATTCCCCTCTTATCCATGCAAGATAGGTACCAAGACCCTAATGGATGCCTGAAACTGAAGACAGTACCGAGTCCTTTACATATTATGTTTTTTTCTTATACATTTATACCTGTAATAAAGTTTAATTTAAAAATTAGGCAAAGAAAGAGATTAACAGTCATAACTAATAATAAAATAGAACAATTATAACAATATATTATAATAAAAAGTATATGAATGTGGTTTTTGTCTCTCAAAATATCTTATTGTACTGTACTCCCTCTTCTCCTTGTGATGATGTGAAATGATAGAATGCCTACGTGATGGGAAAAGTAAGGTAAATGCCATACACATTATAATAGATTTTTAGACTGCTATTGACCCTGGACAATACTTCAAAACGAGGATCATCTTCTTCTGGAGCACAGTTGACCATGGGTGATAAGAACTATGGAAAGTATAACCACAGATAAGGAGGGACTACTGTAGATAAATCCAAGGACAGAAAGGGTATTACCAGGGACTGGGATTGGGAGAATAGGACTGACTACTTAATGGACAGGGATTTCCTTTAGAGGTGATGAAAATGTTCTGGAACTATAAAGTGAGCATGGTTGCACAGAACTGTGAATGTGCCAAAGCCACTGAATGGTACACTTTAAAGTGGCGAATTTTATCTTAAGCATATTTAACCCCAATAAAAATAAATAATTAAAAATCGGCAGTGGGGGTTTTATGCTATATGTTGGCAAATTGAACTCCAATAAAAAAAAAATAGGAATAAAGAAAACAAAGAGAAAAAAAAAAGGCAGTGGGCCAGATTTGGCTGGGGGCCTGTAGCTGCTGATTCCTCACCATCTGTGAACTGCAAACAAGTTATCTAGCCTCTCTGATCTTATCAGAAGATCATGTGAGGATTAGAATAGTTAACACTTAGAATTTAAAATAATGCTTGGAATACAGTAAATATTCAAAAGATGTTAGGTGCTATTATTATTGTTACCATTATCGGTAAACTTTTAGAGTCATGAAGCTCTTTGAGAATTTGAGGAAAGTTATGACCTTCTCTTTAGAAAAGAACAACATACAGATGTATGCATATGAAAGTTCCCCAAGGTCACAAGCCCAGACAAAAGCAGGGGCCTTAACAAGAACCCCTAGACTTCTCTGCCATCCCAGCTACCTCTTGCTGATACACTTAACAGGGCTTAGTGGCTAAGAATGGAAGACCCCTCAGGGGGTCTCAGGTTGGAAAGATATAGCCATCAAGAGAAGGCTGGAAGAATAGGAAATAAAGATATAGGGCCCTTATGAGAAGACAAGATGGTCCCAGAGTTTTACTCTGCCCAAGTAACCATTTATCTAGAAACCCCAGTGGCCAGGTTGAGCCACATGAGCAGCTGTCCCCAGGCCACAGGCAGTAGGAGTGCAGGGCCAAAACTCTATGCTCTGAGATCAGCTGGCATGACATTGGAAGCAACAAAGAATATAGAGATGTTATCAAGGAGGGTCTACTAGCTGTTATCCATACTGTAGTAACTATTTTTTTTTCTTATTTTTGTATTCCTGATGCTCTGACCTTTGGGGCCTTGATCCTGGGGAGGTTCTACCTCCCAGGGTTAGCTAATTCCTATAGAAAGCAAATTACTCCCTTCTAAGGCACCTTTGATAGACAAATCAACTAGTACAGAACCCATATCCCCACCTGGCTCCTCTAAAAAAAAACTATCACACCCCAAGCCAATATTTCCCCTGCCCTAAATCACCCCAGGGCCAGGTACCCAACAAATAGGGAACACCCTTATAGTCTTCAGCCTGCCAAAATTATTCAAATGAACCAATCTTCAATTTACTCTGAACACTTACCTTGCTTCACCTGTTTCTTCACTAAAAAAACACCAGTAAAGGCTCCAGGCCATGCTCTCCCCTCTTGTGCCTCTCTACCTATGAATGACTCTGGTCTTCCTCATGTGGTTCTGAGTGCCATAATGTGCCATGCCTCCTAATTCTAGAGATCTGTATCAACCTCTTCCTTCATAACAGTCATTTCCATGTCTGTGTGCCTTACGACACCTGATAAAAACAAGTCCCAGGTACAAATTTTAACCCACATACTTGACAGCGAAACTGGAACTAGTATCACATGAAATGGAAGGATTGGAATTCAGCCTAGATACATGGTGTTGGGAACAAAGGTCTAGGGAAGGTCAAATGTTGGATACTTAAAACACAGGCCCAGGCCATGGTCAGACTTGCATCAGTCCCTTGCAATGCAAGTTTTTAAACCAGGCAGTTTGAAGTAAAACATCAGATGAGAGACTTCTAATTTTCCACCTGTTAATGAATGACAAGGGGATCCCTGGGTGGCTCAGCGGTTTGGCACCTGCCTTCCGCCCAGGGCATGATCCTGAGGTCCCGGGATCGAATCCTGTGTTGGGCTCCCTCCATGGAGCCTGCCTCTCTCTCTGTCTCTCTCTCTCTTTCTCTCTCTGTCTCTCATGAATAAATAAATAAATAAATCTTTTTTTAAAAAAATGAATGACACGTTTCCCTCACCCCTTATCTGCATTTGATTCTTGCATAATCACCCTCACCTCCTACCCTAGCTAGTTCCAGGGGAGTCATTCAAGGGCTCATCAGTGAATCCTCTAGATTGGAATTAAGACTCCTCAGAGATATATGCTCAAGAGAAAAGAGTTAGGTTTCTAGTTTCAGCAGTCCCCTCTCACTGGCAGGGCTGACTGTGGCCCAGTTGGTGGCAGATTTTTTTAAGTAAGTATGGCAAAAAAGTAAAGTTCAAAAAAAGGCATAAATCCCCTGTTTCATAATAAGAAAGGCGCTAGCTAATAATAGTACTAATAATAGTAATAATAGCAATAATCCATTGAGTGGATGTTGTGCCAGAAGCTATGCTGAGACATCCTCCATTAATTCTTAAAATGTTCCATAGGCATTTGAAGAGGCTCTGCCTCTCTGGGTGCCCCTACTTTGTTCCTGCCCCCATGTGGACCTGCCTTGGCCATAGACTCTTTAGGCCCTGTCGGACCCTCCAGGAAAAGGGGTCCTGCAGGGTCTCTGACTTGAGCATGTGCTCTATCATGTCTTCTTCTTTCCTCCTCGTTTTTAATGTAGGGGAATGAAAAGTGAAAGCACTTGGGGGTGGGCAGAGACATGCTGTCTTAATAGTGAACATTTATTTTTAAAGATTTTATTTATTTATGATAGACATAGAGAGAGGGAGAGGCAGGCTCCATGCCGGGAGCCCGATGCTCCATGCCGGGAGCCCGACGTGGGACTTGATCCTGGGACTCCAGGATCAGCCCTGGGCCAAAGGCAGACGCCAAACCACTGAGCCACCCAGGGATCCCTTAATAGTGAACATTTCATTTGAGTAAGAACTTGAGAGTTGAACAGCCTGGGTTCAGATATCAATTCTACCACTTCCTAGCTGTGTAACATAACCTCTCTGTGCCCTTCTTCTCCCAACCTAATAAAATGTAAAAGTAAGATCAAAATTTGGATAGACAGATACTTATAGGTTAAAACGTCAGCTAAACTAAGAAGAACATAAATCTCATTCTTTGAAATAGAACAAATTATTAATTGTGCAAAACTCCATGTTAGTGGAGTAGGAATTTACAGAGTTGCCATAAACCAGGTTAAATAATACCACACAACAGCACTTTGATAACCTTTCTCTTGGAAATTTGCTAATGGCTTAAATAAAGACTGAGGAATCTCATATAACCAAAATGATTATCATGGCTTTAGGAATATCAGGATGAGCACTGCGTGTTATTCTGAATGTTGGCAAATTGAACACCAATAAAAAATAAATTGATTATTAAAAAAATAAAAATAAAAAGCAAAACTATTTTTAAAAAATATTCTTATGTGATTTGTAATACCCTTTTCTTAAATAAAATGTGTCCCGAGCAAAAAAAAAAAAAAAAAAGGAATATCAGTGATAAGAGAAGGAGGGGAGAGAAGACAGGGAGAGGGTAGAGGAGGGAAGAGAGAAAGAATGAGAGGAAAGAAGGAAGATAGTAAGGAAGGAGAGGAGGAAAAGGGGAAAGGAAAAGAAAGGTTATTATCTATAATCTGTCATCTGCTTTATTCAATTTCACTGTACTTTCTTAAATAGTATATATATAAACTTCATGACTGTGATTTCAATGTACTTCTTGGAAATATTTTATATTGAAGTTTTCTCTCTTATAAGGTTGCTTTTGTGTAGGTGATATCCTGTAAAATGATTTCAGAATTAACCCCTCTCTCTCTTAATGGAAAAAAAAACAAAAACCCTCATCTATAAAATTTGGTTCTGCTATTAAAGTAGGCATCCAGCTTAAAGTAAACTGGCTTATTAAAATACTTTCATAGATTCAACATTAAATATTGCCACTTCTGGGATCCCTGGGTGGGGCAGCGGTTTAGCGCCTGCCTTTGGCCCAGGGTGAGATCCTGGAGACCCGGGATCGAATCCCACGTCGGGCTCCCAGTGCATGGAGCTTGCTTCTCCCTCTGCCTATGTCTCTGCCTCTCTCTCTCTCTCTCTCTCTCTCTGTGACTATCATAAATAAAAATAAAAAAATTTAAATATTGCCACTTCTGCAAGATAAAATTTGAATATCAGTATTAGGATTGTCATGTATTGTGTAAATTATAGATTTCTAACCCACTGAACCAAATCATAGGTATTCAATTCATAGCATGGTAGAAGGATTTGATAAAAACCAGAGCTATTTTTGTTATTAGATGAGTGAGTATTCTAAATGTTTTTCCTAAGGACAAAATATGCTCCTCCACATCAGGATAAGAGCCACTTTAGAATGAGAAGTCGATCTCACTTGGATGCATTTTATTGGAAACCACTCACCAGGGGTCAATTCCTGCTCCAAATGGTTAGAGAACTAAACAGACCGTGATATGTCATCACCAGATTCCATTCAAGGATTAATGGCTCCAAAGTACAAGATGCCTCTCTAAGTCTTCCTGTAATATTAGACCCAAGAGTGACTTTTCCCACCATTCCAGTCCCCTTCGCACACCGAGGGTTAGAGAATGGCTCTTCACAAGTCTCAGAAGAACAGGGCACATGGATAAGCCAGTACATGTTCTAAATCATCACTCTTGGTTCAGGCCAAGTCATAGTACTCATGGGACAAGCCAAAATAGGAGCTCGCCTGCCTTGGAGCAGGTCAGAATTTATTTAGAGCTATCTCCCACAAGTGAAGACTGCAATGTGGCTGAAAAGATGTTGTCTGATTCTACTACTAATTAGGCTCAAATGACCTTGAAAGGCTCAGGGGTTTCTGTAATTCCTCCATTCCATATATAAAAGGCTGCAACAATAAGATTGTAGGACAGTGCCTGTAGCCTTCACAAATCAAAGCTGAGGAGTCAGGAACAGAGCTGTGAAACTTGAGTTCTGGATTCTGAGGAAAGGAAGCACTTAAATGTCAAAATTATACCAAATCCACTTCTGAGAGATACCTTCCCTCCTTTGTTCCCTGCCATCACAAGCTTGCCTCATATGTAGGGAAGTTCCACTGATCATAGTGGCCCCAAAGTAGTATTCAGATCATGGTGAATGAACAAGACAAAGCTGGAATATGGAAAGAAAATACGAAAACTTCATTTTGTTACTTATTTTATATCTTCCTTTTAAAGTGCCTATATTTGTGTAATATTTATAACAAAATTATAGAAAGGTACTGTATCCATTCAACTTACAAATAAATGAATACTCACACAAAAAAAAATCAAATAAATGAATACACATAATTGTAGATGTGCGCTCAAAACACCATCTTCTTATGGCAAGAGTAATGCAAATGATGGAGTACACTGATGGATCCAGATTCAAATTTTATTTGTTTGTTTTGTTTATTTATTTATAAATTTTCTTAGTTAACATATAGTGCAATATTGGTTTCTGAAGTAGGATTCAGGGATTCATCACTTACATACAACACAGGTCTTTTTCAATGAACACATCCAGAATCTACGATAACCATGGGTCCTGGATTGCTTGTGGGAACTTTTTATCAAGAGATAGTGAGGCCACAAATACAATCTGAAAGAGATGTTTCATCAAACTCTGAAATTCAGGAACTCCATCAGCCTGCTTCTGCATTACAGTCCAGTTTGTGAATTATTTTCCCTCACTCTGTTGCAGAGACCACACAGATTTTCAAAGGAACCTTAAATCAATTACTATGGTTGTGTCAGATAATACAGAAAGATCAGCTTCAGTTAAAATAGAAAAGAGAGGGGATCCCTGGGTGGCGCAGCGGTTTAGCCTTTGGCCCAGGGCGCGATCCTGCAGACCCGGGATCGAATCCCACGTCGGGCTCCCGGTGCATGGAGCCTGCTCCTCCCTCTGCCTGTGTCTCTGCCTGTGTCTCTGCCCCTCTCTGTCTCTCTCTGCGACTATCATAAATAAAAAAATAAAGAAAGCCTTTTAAAAAAAATAGAAAAGAGAGAGAATGGAGCAATCACCAAACCTGTCACGGCCACAGGGCTGCAAGAGTAAATAGTCCTCAACAGTAGTACAGGGCAGCCTCCTGTTGGAGAATGCTCAGCCCCAGATCTCTTTAAGTTGGTGCAGGAAGCTGCAATGTAGGCAAAGCAGGTTGTATATTGTGCAAATTTTGTAAGGAAAACCAACCTACAGTTGTACATGTAGCAGCCATCAATAAAGCTTAATATTACAGTGACCTAATATGGTCACATGGATTAATACAGAGCATTTTCAGGTTGTAAATATCAGGGTTTGACTCCTGAAGTCATCATTGGTAAGGAGCACTATTACATTTTTGTGCTTTTTTCAGTCTTACAGGTTTACCACTGGAATGGCCAAGTAATGGGAATAATTCTATATTCTTCATAGGTGGATTGGACACAACTACAGACAAATTTTATTCTTTTCAAATTTCTTCATGGAAATATCTGAGGAAACATGAAAAAGTGTTCCTGAAATGTAAACATTTTCTAGGCATAAAAGAATGATGTTGATAGTATATCATTTTGACAATAGCTTCATATAAAATGAGTGTTCTCCCCCAGGAGAACATCAATGCAATGATTTGCATTTTTATAGAAATTTATAACTTTAAATTATTTTTGAAATAAAGGAAACATTCTGAAGATAGTAGTTTTATTTGCCAACTTTTAATTTGGGGATTTTTTGTGTTTAAAATATTTTTAATTGAAACTCCAGTTTGTTAACATACAGTGTAATACTAGTTTCAGGTGCAGAATTTAGTGATTCAGTACACTCAGTGATACAACACCCAGTGTTCATCACAAGGGCACTCCTTAATCCCCATCTCATCTATTTACTCTATCCCCTGCCACTTACCTCCCCTTTTATAACCATCACTTTGTTCTCTGTAGTTCAGCCAGTTTCTTGGTTTTCCTCTTCCCCCCGCCCTCCATGTTCATTTGCTTTGTTTCTTGAATTCCACATATAAGCAAATTTTTTTAAAAACTTTATTTTTATATATGAGGAAAATCCAGCGGAAGATACTCTTTGTGATAATGTAAAAGAGTTCTGGGAAAGACAATAACATACTCTCACTGATCAAGTAATAGGACTAGATGTAGTGACAGGACTAATAAGCAGAGAGGATATTGCAAAAATATTTGACAAAATTAAATATCAGGTCAATATGCCTGGAGTGCAGAACCATTGATCATGCTCACAAACTAGTATATTAAGAGTCTTAAATGGCAGGCAGAGCAACTTTAGAGAGCCATTTTAGGTATTGATGTATCTGATAGCAATTATCAACAATCTGTGTTGAAGACAGCATCTTTAGCTATCAGTGCTTGTCACACTGAAGGAAGATGTAAAAATAACAAGTTGAAATTAATTCTGGCCCCAAAATTAGTCACTTTGGGTCATAATACTAGGCATAGAAAATGGCTGACCCAATGCACAGTGTCTACATTGCCATACAATTTACTGCAGTAGAGACATCATTATTTGACACATTCCTTGATTATTAACACATTGTGGTACTCAGATATGCTTACCAGGATTAAGGTAAATGTCAATAAAGTAAAGGCATGAAATGTTTGTAACTTGACATCACAGCAATTTCCTGAGGGGTTCTGAGCTGTGGTTTTTAAACCAAAATGAATTAGTCTACCGTTTTTCTTTCAAAACTGCTTGTAAATATCCTGAATGCTATTCAAGCCACTCCATCCCTAGTGTTTATATAACTGTTTCCTGGTGTATTTAATTACTGCCTTTTCAATTGGATTCTGTGAAGTGGTGAGAGTGAGAAGGTGAATCAAGCTATTTAGAGATTAAAAATAGAAATCTTGAATAGAAATTCCAGTATTCATTGAAGTGAAAATCTTAATAGGCAAGATGGTGGAAGAGTAGGGGTCTTCAACTCACCTGGTCCCAGAAATTTACCTAGATGATTTTCAAAACATCCTAACATCCTGAACACCTACAATTTGGCCTGAGATTTAAAGAGAGAAGAGCTGGAATGCTACAGAGGGAAAAGTTTTCCTTCTAACAAGGTAGGAAGGTGGAAAAAAATATATTGAAAAGAATGAAGTGGGAGGGGGCACTGCAACTAGCAGGGCTAAAGTGGAGCAGGGAAAGCCTCCAGGACTGGAAAGCCCAGCACTGGAGAAGCAGGATCCTTAAAAATCCATGTCGGAGTTTTCCCGGATGGAAAATAGCTTAGCATGGAAATCAGGCAAAATCCCAGGAGGGGAAGTGAAGCCTCAAGATTCCTGGAATCACAAGAAGAGTAGGGGCGCCCAGGGGAAAGCTCACCACAAACCACAGGGCAATATCGGTATAGGGCTGGAGAACTGAAGCCCTCCGGTGCATTTGGGACAAGCCAGTCGGTAGGTGGCCTGGCTCCAGAGAGAGGTGGCTGAGCCCTATTCTCTGCAGGAGAGGCAGCCCCGGGAGCACAGGTCCAGCAGCACAGGACCCTGGATACCCAAGGTACCCAAGCAAAGCCTGCAATCCTGCCTTCCCCCTGGGGCAGGCAGAAGCGGGGAGGGCACAGGACAGCAAGAACTCTTCTGCCACTGGGTGCCCCCAAGCTATGCAGATCTGTACACCCGTGCCACCCCGGGAGCACTAGGCCAGTCTGGACTAGGAGACTGCATTAGTTACTAGCAGAGAGCTGACTCCAGAGCTGGAAATCTGGCCACTGCCATTATTGTTTTTCCTCCTGTTTCACCCTGTGCCTGGGAGAGACAGGCTGCCAGGGAACACAGGCCTCACGGGGTAAACAGCTCCCACTGAGCTCAGCAGCTGGCAGGGACAGGGCATTTTCCCCAACCAGCAGGGGTGGGGCAGCTCCGTCCAGTCACACACACCTGAGAATCAGCACAGCAGGCCCTTCCCCCAAACAAACTGCTGTAAGAACAAGGGAAGAACAAGTTTTGGACCAAACAGCTCTGGAAAGCTCCAGGACCCAGGGAAAATTGAGGGAAAATAGGATAATAGAACTAGAGGGTCCCCCACCTTTTTCCCCCTTTTCCATTACAATTGATTTTTATACCAGACTAAATAGTTTCCCATTTTTTCTCTTTTCTCACCATAACTACAATATTTTACCAGCTCTTCATTTTTAAGTTTTTTCCTTTTTGACTTTCGTATTTCTACACTTGCTTTCTTAGATATATTTTTCACTTCTGGATTCCCTTCAACGTATTCAATTTAATTTTGGCAGATGTATGAGATATGGGATTTTATTCTGTGTCTTTTGTTTTTTTATGCCTCATTTTTTTTCTACAATTGTGGAAGTTAGTACCTTCTAAAACATGACCAGCATGCACACAGAATCAAGTGGAACACTGTGCTGGTTCATTCTGTGAGATTATATTCTCTCTTCCTTCCCATTCTGTCCCCCTTTTATCTTGTTTATATTTTGGTGGTCAATGTTGGGGCTTTCTACAAGTATTGCTGATTTATATAAATTTGGGATTGAGCATCTTCTAACATAAAGAACAAAATACACTCACAACCAAAAGGATCAGCCTCTAGGACCACTCAGGTAGACTACATTCTCTCTCCACTACCACTTCTTCACCACCATCATCCAACCCTCCCCTTTTTTCTTATTTCCTCTTTTCTTTACTTTTTTCCCCTCTTTTTCTGTTTTCTTCTTATTTGTGGTTTTTGGCCTTTTATTTTTACTACTTTTTGTTTAAAATTTTTTTCACTTTACTGGCCCTTTTGTTTCATTTTGTTCTGATCTTTTTTCATTTTATAGTCTCTGACCTCTTCAGAATCACCTAGGGTGGATTTTATTTAGGTTGTGGTTGATATTTTTTACTCAACCTGCTCATACAGCCACTCTGCATGGACAAAATGACTAGATGGAAGAATTCACCACAAAAGAAAGAATCAGAAACAGTACTCTCTGCTTTCTTTTGAGGTCCATTTGAATGGTAAATGATTCTCCACCCCCTCATTTTCATTTCATTTAGACCTCATTTAGGTCTAAAATGAGTCTTTTGTAGACAGCAAATAGATGGGTCTTCCTTTTTTATCCAGTCCGATACCCTGTGTCTTTTGATGGAATCATTTAGCCCATTCACGTTCAGAGTAACTACTGAAAGATATGAATTTAGTGTCATCATTACCTATACAGTCCCTGTTTTTGTGTAATTGTTTCTCTGTGCTCCCTCTTTCTTTTACAGGGTCCCCCTTAATATTTCTTGCAGAGCTAGTTTGGTGGTCACATAGTCTTTCAGTTTCTGCCTATCTTGGAAGCTCTTTATCTCTCCTTCTATTCTGAATGATAGCCTTGCTGGATAACATATTCTTGGCTGCATGTTCTTCTCATTTAGTACCCTGTATATACCATGCCAACCCATTATGGCCTGCCAGGTCTCTATGGAGAGGTAGGCTGTTAATCTGATATTTCTCCCCATAAATTATGAATCTCTTGTCTCTCACTGCTTTTAGAGTTTTCTCTTTATCTTTGGAATTTGCAAGTTTCACTATTAAATGTTGAGGTTTTTATTGATTTTGGAGGGGGCCTCTCTATCTCCTGGATCTGTATGCCTGTTTCCTTCCCCAGATTTGGGATGTTCTCAGCTATGATTTGTTCAAATATATTTTGTGGTCCTCTCTCCCTCTCAGCCTCTTATGGAATCCCAATTATACATAAATTCTTCCTTCTCAAGCTATCATTTATTTCCCTAAGCCTTTCCTCATGGTCTCTTGATTCCTCCTCTTTTTTCCTCAGCCTCCTTCCTTACCATCAACTTGTCTTCTATGTTGCTCACTCTTTCACAACCTCATTAACCCTAGCAATTAGAGCATCCAGTTGGGATTGCATATTATTTAATTGATTTTTAATTTTGACCTGATTAGGTCTCCATTCTGCAGTAACAAAGTCTCTAGAGTCCTTTATGCTTTTTATGAGAGCCATCAGTGGCTTTATAATTGTGCTTCTGAATTGACTTTCTGACATCGTATTGAAATCCATATTCTGTAACTCTGTGGCAGAGAGTACTGTTTCTGGTTCTTTCTTTTTTTGTAATTTTTATTTATTTATGATAGTCACAGAGAGAGAGAGAGAGAGAGAGAGAGAGAGGCAGAGACACAGGCAGAGGGAGAAGCAGGCTCCATGCACTGGGAGCCCGATGTGGGATTCGATCCCGGGTCTCCAGGATCGCGCCCTGGGCCAAAGGCAGGTGCCAAACCGCTGCGCCACCCAGGGATCCCTGGTTCTTTCTTTTGTGGTGAGTTCTTCCTTCTAGTCATTTTGTTCAGTGCAGAGTGGCTGTATGAGCAGGCTAACCACAACCTAAGTAAAATATTAACCATGACCTAAGTAAAATCCACCCTAGATTATTTTGAAGAGGTCAGAGACCAGAAAACAAAAGAAAAAGAAGATCAACAAAATAGAACAAAATAAAACAAAAGGACCACTAAGGTGAAAATCAAAATTCTAAAACAAAGTAGTAAAAATATAAAGCCAAAAACAAAGAAGAAAAAAGAATTTAAAAAGTAAAGAAAAGAGGAAAAAGAGAAGAAAAAAAGGAGAGATGGTCATGGTGAGGAAATGGTGGTAAAGAGAGAGTGTAGTCTACCTGAGGGGTCCTAGAGGCTGATCCTCTTGGTTCTGAGTGTACTTTGTTCTTTATGTTAGAAGATGCTCAATCCCAAATTTATATAAACCAACAATACTTCAGAAATCCCCAACATTGACCACAAAAACATAAACAAGATAAAAGAGGGGGTAAGAATGGGAAGGAAGGGAGAATATAATTTCACAGAATGAACCAGCACGGTGTTTCACTTGGTTTTGGGTGTATGTTGGTTGTGTTTTAGAAGGTACTAACTTCCACCATTGTAAAACAAAATGAGGGAGAAAAAACAAACAAACAAACAAACCCTAAATCTCATATGTCTCCCAAAATTAAATTGAATATGTTGAAGGGAATCCAGAAGTGAAAAATGTATCTAAGAATGTAAGTGTAGAAATATGAAAGTTAAACTGGAAGAAACTTAAAAATGAAGAGCTTGTATAATATTGTAGTTAAGGTGGGAAAAGAGAAAAAAATTGGAACTTTTAGTCTGATATAAAAACGAGGTGTAATGGAAAAAGGAAACAAAGGGTTAAAAAAAAAAGGACTGTTTATATTTATATCCTATTTTCCCTCGATTTTCCCTGGGTCCTGGAGATTTCCAGCACTGCTTGGTGAAGAACTTGCTCTTTCCCTGTTTTTCCAGCAGTTCATCTGGGGGTGGGGCCTGCTGTGCTGATTTTCAAGTGTGTGTGTGCCTGGGCAGAGCTGCCCCGCCCCCTGCTAGGTGCTGGGCTCAGTGGGAGCTGTTTACCCCATGAGGTCTTTGTTCCCTGGCAGCCCTGCCTCTCAGGCACAAGGTGAAACAAGGAGGAAAAACAACAATGGCGGCAGCCAGATTTCCAGCTCTGGAGTCAGCTTTCCGCTAGTAACTAAAGCAGTCTCCCAGTCCACACTGGTCTAGATGCTCCCAGGGCAACATGGGTGCACTGATCTGCACAGCTTGGGGTCACCCAGTGGCAGGAGAGTTCTCGCTGAATTGTGCCCTCCCTGATTCCATGTTTTTGAACTTATCTAGGTAAGTTTGTGAGACCAGGTGAATTGATGACCCCTACTCTTCCGCCATCTTCCCCTCCCCCAGTCTTAGTTGTAAAGTCTAGCTTTTCTGATGTAAGTAGTTCTACTCTGGCTTTCTTTTGACATTCAGTTGAGTGATAAATGTTTCTCCATCTCTGCATTTTCAATCTGTAGATGTCTTAAGATCTAATGAGTCCCTGGCAGGCAGCATATAGATAGGTCTTGTTTTTTATCCATTCTGACACTCTATGTCTTTTAACTCTAGTATTTAGTTCATTTTCATTCAAAGTAATTATTGTGTATATTTAGTGCCATGTTATTACTTGCCATTATTTCTGAGATTTTCTCTGATCCTTTCTTTTCTTTGTCACTTTCGGTCTCTTCTTTCAACTCAAAGAGTTCCCTGTATTATTTCTTACAGGATTGGTTTAGTGGTCATGAACTCTTTTACTTTTTTTTGTTTGTTTGTTTAGGAAACTCTTAATCTTTTCTGTTCTGTAAAATAGCCTAGCATATAGTGTGTTTTTGGCTGCAGGCTTTCCCATTGAGTACTTTGAATATATCATGCCACTCTCTTCTGACTTGTTAAATTTTGAGAACTCTCCTAGCCTTATGGGTTTTCCCTAAGTTAAGAACTTCTTTTATCTTACTTCTTTTATGATTTTTCTTTACCAATATATTTTGCAAATTTAATTACAAGATGTCTTGGTGTTGGCCTGCTTTTGTTCATTTTGATGTGAGTTCTCTGTACCTCCTGGATCTAGATATTTGTTTCCTTCTTTGATTAGGGAAATTTTCAGCTATTATTATTATTATTATTATTATTATTATTATTATTATTACTTCTTCAGATAAATTTTCTGCCCCCTTTTATCTCTCTTCTTCTTCCGGGATTCCTATAAAACAAATGTTAATTACATTTGATGGAGCCACTGAGTTCTCTAAGCCTATTCTCATGTTGTATGATTCTTCTTTCTTTTTTCCAGCTTCCTTACTTGGCATTACTTTTTCTCCAAGTCATTAATTTTTTCCTCTGCCTCTTCCAGCCTGCTTTTCATTGTATCAAACATGTTTCTAGTCTCATTTACTTTACTCTCCATCTGATTTTTTAAAATTCTTATCTCTGTAGTAAGGGTTTCATTGATGCCTTCTATTCTTGTCCCAAACAAATGAGACTCTTTATGATTGTTGCTTTAAATTCTCCATCAGGTGTTACTTATATTTGTTTCACTAAGATCTCTGGCAAAACCTTATTATGGTATTTCATTTGAGATAAATTCCTGTCTTGGCATTTAGTCTACGTCTCTGCCTTCTTTGTGTTACAAAAGCCAGTTTTGTGTCTTGCTTCTGAAAGTAATGGTCTTATGGAAAAGAGATCATGTAGTGTCAGGGCTTGGTGTTTCAGGAACTGTCTCCTGTGTGTGTTGCATGTGCTCTGCTGTTGTGTTTTGGCTGCTCTATCCTTAAAGCCAATCTATAGAGGCTCTCCTTGCCTGCCTTGGGCAGTGTTTGGTCTCTGGCCTGAACTGGCAAGTTTGTTGTTGTTGATGATGATGTTGGTTTTTGTTTGTATATTTTTTTATTGGAGTTTGATTTGCCAACATATAGTGTAACACCCAGTGCTCATCCCATCATGTGCCCCTCTCAGTGTCCAACACCCAGTCACTCCATCCCCCAGCCCACTTCCCCTTCCAACCCCTTGTTCATTGCCAGAGTTCAGAGTCTCTCATCTTCTGTCACCTCTCTGATTTATCCCACTCATTTTCTGTCCTTTCCCCTAGAATCCCTTTCACTATTTTTTTATATTCCCTGAATGAATGAAACCATATAACGTTTGTCCTTCTCTGATTCACTTACTTCACTCAGCATAATACCCTCCAGTACTGTCCACGTTGAAGCAAATGGGGGTATTTGTTGTTTCTAATAGCTGAGTAATATTCCATTGTAAATATATATCACATATTCTTTATCCATTCATCTTTCGATGGATACCTAGGCTCCTTCCACAGTTTGGCTATTGTAGACATTGCTGCCATGAACATTGGGGTGCAGGGTCTGCCATTTCACTGCATCTGTGTCTTTGGGGTAAATCCCCAGTAGTGCAATTGCTGGGTCATAGGTAGCTCTATTTTTTTAACTCTTTGAGGAACCTCCACACAGTTTTCCAGAGTGGCTGTACCAGTTCACATTCCCACCAACAGTGCTAGAGAGTTCCCCTTTCTCCACATCCTCTCCAACATCTGTTATTTCCTGTCTTGGTAATTTTCACCATTCTCACTGGTGTGAGGTGGTATCTCTTGTTGTTTTGATTTGTATTTCCCTGATGGCAAGTGATGCGGAGCATTTTCTCATGTGCTAATAAGCCAATAGGCCATGTGTATGTCTTCTTTGGTGAAATTCCTGTTCCAGTCCTCTGTTCATTTGATGATTGGATTGTTTGTTTCTTGGGTGTTGAGTTTAAAAAGCTCTATAGAATTTGGATACTAGCCCTTCATCAGATCTGTCATTTGCAAACATCTCCATTTCTGTAGGTTGTCTTTTAGTTTTGTTGACTGTTTCTTTTGCTGTGCATAGGCTTTTCATCTTGATTAAGTCCCAATAATTCATTTTTGCTTTTGTTTCCCTTGCCTTCATAGATGTATATTGCAGGTTGCTGTGGCCAAGTTAAAAAAGGGTGTTGCCTGTGTTCTCCTCTAGGATTATGATGGATTCTTGTCTCACATTTAGATCTTTCATCCATTTTGAGTTTATCTTTGGGTATGATATAAGAGAATGGTCTAGTTTCATGCTTCTGCACAAGGCTGTCCAATATTCTCAGGACCATGTATTGAAGAGACTGATCTTTTTCCAGTGGATAGTCTTTTCTGCTTTGTCGAATATTAGTTGACCATAAAGTTAAAGGTCCATTTATGGGTTCTCTATTCTGTTCCATTGATCTATGGGTCTGTTTTTGTGCCAGTACCACACTGTCTTGATGATCACAGCTTTGTAGTACAACTTGAAATCTGGCATTCTGATGCCCCCAGCTCTGGTTTTCTTTTTCAATATTCCCCTGGCTATTCGGAGTCTTTTCTGATTCCACACAAATCTTAAGATTATTTGTTCCAACTCTCTGAAGAAATTCCATGGTATTTTAATAGGGATTGCATTGAAAGTGTAAATTACCATGGATAGCATACATATTTTCACCATATTAGTTCTTCCAATCCACAAGCATGGAATGTTTTTACATCTCTTTGTGTCTTCCTCAATTTCTTTCAGAAATATTCTGTAGTTTTTAAGGTATAGATCCTTTACCTCTTTGGTTAGGTTTATTCCTAGGTATCTTATGCTTTTGGGTGCAATTGTAAATGGGATGGACTCTTTAATATCTTTTTCTTCAGACTCATTGTTACTGTATAGAAATGCCACTGACTTCTAGGCATTGATTTTGTATCCTGCCACACTGCCGAATTGCTGTGGGAGTTCTACCAATCTTGGGGTGGAGTCTTTTGGGTTTTCTAAGTACAGTATCATGTCATCTGCAAAGAGGGAGAGTTTGATTTCTTCTTTGTCAATTTGAATGACTTTTACTTCTTTTTGTTGTCTGATTGCTGAGGCTAAGACTTCCAGTACCATGTTGAATAGCAGTGGTGAGAGTGAACATCCCTGTCTTGTTCCTGATCTTAGGGGAAAGGCTCCCAGTGTTTCCCCATTGAGAATGGTATTACCTGTGGACTTTTCATAGATGGCTTTTAAGATGCTGAGGAATATTCCCTCTATACCTACACTCTGAAAAAATTTGATCAGGAATGGATGCTGTATTTTGTCAAATGCTTTCTCTGCATCTATTGAGAGGCTCATATGGTTCTTATTTTTTCCTTGTTGATTAGTACTGCCATGTTGATTGCTGAGTGTTCAACCAGCTTTCCATCTTGGGGATAAATCCCACTTGGTCATGGTGAATAATCTACCTAATGTACTGTTGGATCCTATTGGCTGGTATCTTGTTGAGAATTTTGCATCTATGTTCACAGGGATATTGGTCTATAATTCTCCTTTTTGGCGGGGTCTTTGTCTGATTTTGGAAATAAGGGGATGCTGGCTTCATAGAACAAGTTTGGAAGTAATCCGTCCCTTTCTATCTTTCAGAACAGTTAGAATAGAATAGGTATTGTTTCTTCTTTAAACGTTTGATAGAATTCCCCTGGGAAGCCATCTGGCCCTGCACTTTTCTGTCTTGGGAGGATTTTGATGACTGCTTCAATTTCCTCCCTGGTTATTGGCCTGTTCAGGTTTTTTTATTTCTTCCTGTTCCACTTTTGGTAGTTTGTGGTTTTCAGATATGCATCCATTTCTTCTAGATTGCCTAATTTATTGGCGGATAGATGCTCATGTTTTTAAAATTGTTTTTATTTCCTTGGTATTGGTTGTGATCTCTCTTTTTTTCTTTTTTTTTCTCTTTTTTTCATTTGTGATTTTATTAATTTAGTCTTTTTTATTTTTAATAAGGCTGGCTAATGGTTTATCTATCTTACTAATTCTTTCAAAGAACCAACTCCTGGTTTTGTTGATCTATTCTACATTTCTTCTGGTCTCCATTTCATTGAGTTCTACTCAAATCCTTATCATCTCTCTTCTTCTGTTGGGTGTAGGTTTTATTTGCTGTTCTTTCTCCAGTTTCTTTAGTTCTGAGGTTAGCTTGAGTTTTTTTCCAGTTTTTGAGGGATGCTTGTATTGCGATGTATTTCCCTCTCAGGACTGCTTTTGCTGTATCCCAAAGATTTTGAACAGTTGTATCTTCATTTTCATTAGTTTCCATGAATCTTTTTAATTCTTCTCTAATTTCCTCATTGACCCTTTGATCTTTTAGCAGGATGCTCTTTAACCTCCACGTGTTTAGTTTCTTCCAAATTTCTTCTTGTGATTGAGTTCTAGTTTCAAAGCATTACGGTCTGAAAATATGCAGGGATAATCCCAATCTTTTGGTATCAGTTGAGACCTGATTTGTGACCAAGTATGTGGTCTATTCTGGAGAAAGTTCCATGTGCACTTGAGAGGAATGTGGTTCTAGAGGGTGATCCTCTTGTTTCTGAGTATATTAAGTTCTGTATATTAGAAGATGTTCAGTCCCAAATTTATTTATATTTATATATGTATACATATACATACATATATGTATGTATACGTATGTGTGTATATATATATATATATATATATATATATATATATATATATATATATATATAAATATAGGGCCCCAACACTGACCACCAAAAAATAAGTGAGATAAAAGACGGGGGCAGAATGGGAATGAGGAATCTCAAAGAATGAACCAGCACAGTATACCACTTGGTTCTGGGTGCATACTGGTCATGTTTTAGAAGGTATTAACTTCTGCCATTGTAGAACAAAATGAGGCACAGAAAACAAAAAGTAGAAAACAAAACAAAACATATCTTGTTTACCTCCCCCAAATGAAGTTGAGTACAGTGAAGGGAATCTAGGAGTGAAAAATATATCTAGGACCTGTAATTGTAGAAATATGAAAGTGAAAAAGGAAGAATCTTAAAAATGAAGAGGTGGTAAAATATTGTAGTTAAGGTGGGAAAAGAGAAAAAAATTGGAAATTTACAGTCTGATATAAAAACGAGTTGTACTGGAAAAAGGAAAGAAAAGAGAAAAAAGGAGGCATACCCTCTGGTACTGTAAATCTGTTGACTTCCCCTGGAGCTTTCCAGCACTGCTGGGTCAAGAGCTGGCTCTTCCCTGTTCTTCCAGCTTGTCTTCTGTAGGAGTGGTCTGCTGTGCTATTCTCAAGTGCGTGCACCTATGGATAGCTGCTCCACCCCTCCACTGGGTGCCAGGCTCAGTGGGAACTGTTTATCCTGTGAGGCCCCAGTTCCTGGAGGCCCTGCTCTGTCCCAGGTACAGGGTGACACAGGGAGGAACAACACTGGCGGGCAGGGCAGGTCTCCAGCTCTAGAGTCAGCTCCCGTAGTAACTACCGCAGAATTCCAGTCTGCACTGGCATAGGTGTTCCAGGGCTGTCTGGGGGTGCTTATCTGCACAGCTTGGGGGTGCCCAGCAGCAGAAGAGTCCTTGCTGTCCTGTGCCCTCCCCGCCTCCACCTGTCCTAGGGGGGATTAACAGGATCCTGGGCTGTGTCCGCTGGGCTTCCCTGGGATCCAGAGCCTGTGCTGCTGGAATTGTGGTCCCGGGGCTGCGTCTCCCGAAGGCAGCAGGGCGCAGAGCCCTCTGCCCGCACCCCGTCTGACCCACCGGCTTCTCCCTGAGGCCCCACCGCCCGCACTCCAGCCCTTTGCTGAGATTGGCCCACGGTATGTGGCGCGGTCTCCCCAGGGCGGCTTCCTCTATTAGCCTCTGAGAACCTGGAGGTTCCACTGCCCCTCCTGTGATTCTGCCCAAGTTCCCTGCTAAGTGCCTTTCCATCCAGGAAGAATCCAGTGCGGATTTTTCAAGTTCCTGCTTCTCCCGGACTGGGCTTTCCTTCCCAGGAGGCTTTTGCTGCCCAGTCTTAGCCCGGTTCCTCTCGGGGGCCCCTCCCCCATTTGATTCTTTTTAGTTTTTTTTTCCACCTTCCTACCTCGTTAGAAGCAAAAACCCTTCTCTCTGTAGCATTCCAACTGTTCTCTCTTTAAATCTCAGGTCGAATTCGTAGGTTTTCAGGAAGATTTGAAAGTTATCTAGGTAAGTTGGTGGGGACAGATGACTTGGAGACCCTACTCCTCTGCCATCTTGCCCCGCCCCTACTATTATTTTTTTATTTAAAAATAGACATATTGTACTGGGTAACAGAAATTGAAATAAATGAACATTCAGTGTAAGAATTTATAACTAGGAGTTGGGCTGTGCTTAAAATTTGCTCTAACAATAGGCACCAAATGCTTCAAATTCCTGTTATACATGTGTCTCCTCTTGATACTGAGTTTCCCTAATTACTCCTCATCAGAGTCTGTTTTGCAGCTCTTTCAGTTGTAATCCAGTTGTTATATGATGTTATAATATATATATAATATATATATATGTAATATATATATTATATTATGTTGGTATACTCATCTGGTATATGAGAAAGGGAATGCTCCAAACATTCCAATTAAATCTCACTCCTTTATTGGGACTATTTCTCAGAACTGTGACCTTTACAAGTGTTTCTGACCCTTATCCAATGGTACAGCTCTCCCCCCAACTTCACTTTTTCCCCTTGGTGAATTCTAAATCTATTTAATTAAAGCCTCAACCTCTATTGATTGTTTTTTTCCTCTTTAGGTAATATGACAAGGCTGAAGTGGACTAGAATGGAAATAATTTCCTTCCCTCAGCCAGGATAAGGCTCCCAAAAATCTTTTGTATGACTATGACTTTCTTTGGGGAAGGCTTTAGGTATATTTTATAATGATTCCACTTACTCCCCTCCTCCAGAGCCATGAGGAATATTTCTCAGATTTCCACAAGAACCTGAGGGGGTTCCTGTGAGTAAAGCTTATTAAAATGTAAAACTAAAACTGATGTCAGGACCCAGAAATTTCTCCCTCTCAAAGCAGTGCATATTCAGACTGCAGTAATTAATTAAAATTACCATTTAAGTATTCCTACCAGCTATGGCTCCTATGGCATCTACCTCAGGTAAGCAGATCTCAGCTGTATATTTCTGGAAGTGCCTGTCCCTCTATGTTTTTAGTATGATGGTTTGACCTGTGATCTCAGTTCTCTGATGGGTTCAGAAAAAAAAATCTTTGATTTTTATTTCTTTCAGCTTTTATCATTGTATAGACAGAAGTAACAACTTCTAATCTCTTTCCATGTTGGAATTGAAACAGGAAATCCTATACTAGCTTTCTAAAATTTTCTTGTCTACTAATTCCATCATCTGTTTTTTTCTCTGAGTCTTCTATGGTGATCATTTTTGTCTTCATTATAGGTCACCATTTTGTCCTTCTTTTCATTCCTGGCAATATTTGACTATATAACATATATCTTGAATTTTGGTATCTGGATATCTTATTAAACAGTCTTCATCGACACTATCACAAATAGCATCAAATATTACTGGCTCTGGAAGTAATAAAATGGATATTGACTTGTTACACTTTTGGGTTTGTCTTCAAGTGCCCAATGACTGAAGCTAATGATTCTAATATTATCAAAGGATTGGTACAGGACATATTCTATCACTTTATCCTCCTAGTTTCATTTCTTCAGGTGAAGGTACTCACTTGACTGCCTGTGCAGTCTAACAGTGGAGAAATAAACACCATATTCTCTGTTAACCTCAAAGTAACCATTTAATAAAAAACTGGAATTAGCAATTAAAATACCTGCTTCAATAAGTGGAGGATGACAAAGGATAGAAGCACTAATCTACAAACTTACAGTATTATGTTTTGCCACTTAACATAAGGAGTCTAACAGTGAGTCTTCATTAGATAAATCACTATGTTTTAGATAGATAAAATGTGATATCTTCATACTGTTATAACAAAATAACACAGATGTGGTGGCTTAAATAACAAATATCTCTTTCTCACAGTCCTGGAGCCTGGAAGTCTGAGATCAGATTGGCAGCATGGTGGGAGTTCTGGTAAAGGTCCTCATGCTGGTTTACAGATAGCTTCCTTTCATGCAGTATCTTCACACGAATCAGACAAGGAGAGCTCTGGTTTCCTCACCTTACAAGGACATTGACTCTTTATGTGGGTTCCATACTCATGAACTCATCTAAACATAATTACCTCCTAATGCTCCAGACCTCAATACCATCATAAAAGGGGGTTAAACCTTCAAAATATGGATTCTGGATGGAGGACATAAACATTCAGTGCGTAACAAAGGAGATGAAAACTAAATTTACATAAAACTCAGCTTTACAATTTTTTTATTTTTAATGCCATATCTGGAAGGCCTTAATGGGGCTAAAATCAAGGTCCAAGAAATATTTCAAAACCAGAAACTATAGGTTAACTTGAAATGGTGAGAACTTTAAGATACTGATGGGATGGACGGTCTTCTCATTATCTTTCACATGGTCGGGTTTGACTATGCAAATGTTTTGTTGCCTAGAGAGTTGAATAGCTGTATTTCTCTGTATTTATCCAATCCAGTTCTGTATGACTAGGAATGGCCCCCCAAATAAGCCCTGGTCATCTCATCTTGTTACCATTACTATCACTGACTTCAAGGAGAAAGGTTTATTTTAAAATTAATGGTAAATGAGGGCAATGTGAGATTGTTACTGAGTGGAAAGGAGCCAACATTCGGGTGTTATAAATGGGGGGAAATCCAAGATAACTTTGGTGCCTTTTGAGAAGCTCAGACAAGTGAATAATATGCTCTTTTAGCTTAGACTCAGATGTCCCTTGGAGCAAAAGACTGCCAAAATTCCTCCACTTTCAAAGAAATGAGGGAGCGGTACAATAGCCAACATAATAAACATACTTCTAGGATTACTTTATGTCCTCCTAATCAATGAACAGATCAGAACTCAATGACTATGTAGGATAATACTAATATGGCTGTCTCTTATGGTTTCCATTTCACAGAATATTATGTCTATGAACTAGAACTGGCCTAAAGATTTAGACTTAAGTGATGACAGACTGATTGGGTTCTTAATTAGATGTATACATAAAGTGCATATAGCTATAGATCAGGCAGGCAAAAACAAAGGGCAAAAATTTAAGAAACAATTTGTGCTGCATTCTAAGATAGTTTAAATGACACAATTCCTTACTCATTATTACAACTCTTTGAAATATGTGTCAGCATTTTGATTGTTTGAATATATGCTGTTGAAAGACATTTACATGATTGCTATCAAACTAAGAGTGAATTTTGTTGTTATAAAATATTTTGACCCAAGATCAGGGTGGTAGACTTTGCTGTAAGGGTTAAATTCTGCAGACCGGGAATACTGAGCTAACATATGCGCACATCATTATCTGTTGGTTAAGGAATGAAATATATTAATAGTTTCTTTGAAACCAGCAGTCCAGGATGCTTGGGGGCAGGTTTTAACAGCTTATCAGCAGTGTTTATTAGTAACAGTGTGATTAATGATTTACATGTTTTCTCTGAGACCTTCAGAGTCCTCTGTTGTTAGGGGCTGGTTACATAGTAAGAATATGCTCACATATTTGAAAGGGTGTAAGAAACTCCAACAGTAAATCCATTTTGGTTTTCTGAGTGATTCTGTGCACAGTGGTTCTTTCTGACAGTGAATTATATTCATGTGATAGACAAAAATGGGAGATCATGCCTGGCCCTTTTCCCAACCCCAGTATGAAGCAGCCTTTGGCTGTGATGCAAATCCTTACTTTAATAATGTTGCTATATTTCACCTTTTTTCCTGTAATAAATTTTATATTTATCAGCATTATCATTTTAGGTCCTACGAGTTTTTTTTAGCAATTTAGTTTAGCTGTCAGTGGTTAGTACAGCACAATCTCTGGCAATGTGGCAGTTTGGCATTTTTAGGCCGTCTTCATTTCTCAAAGTATGACTTTTTTCTTTCTCCTGAGTTGTGTATCAAGATGTATAGTCTAGCTCTTTTTCCAGGTTCAGTTTATTCAATGGTCTCTTGTTTCCTTATTTTCAGTACTAATGACTTTCTCACTGTGCTTTCTGGTTTCTGATCTTTCTCTCTCAGATTTACTGCACTCTGGTCATCAACAATTTTCCCTGGCTTCCTGAGTAGTCTAACAAGTAAGATACTTGTTAGAATAAGTATATTCTTAGTATAATAAGTATAATAATAAGATATTCCTGTTTATCTCAATAGGGACATGATTACATGTACCCGCACTGTTGCATTATCTTTTATCAGAGGTATATGCCTCTGTTTGAGAACATGTTTATCAACAAAACTGTTTTCTATATGGACTCCAATCAATATAGTTCTCTCCCAGAAGTGTTGTTGTTATAAGAGTTCCTATTAGATTTTCACTTGCACTGATATCTGACAATATGGATTGTATGTGTGCAATAACATGCCCATGTGTCTTGCTTCACTAGTAACTTGCTTCCTTATAATCCTTCCATAGTTTAGCTATTAAGGTATTATCTGGGAGTGACCATCTGCCCCTACATCTTTATATATCTATGTTATTTACCTATGGATCTAGCTTGTATGTCTAAACTTAGCTTTATAATGGTAACATACCCACTCCTTTTAAGTCTTCTGACTAGTACCATTCAATTTATCAATGTTTTTTTTAAAAATCCTTTACATTTAGCTTTTTAATATTCCACCTTTTAAAATTTTACTTATTTCTCCTATTATCATAGATTTTAGTTATGATGGCTGGTCATTCTTCATATCTCCTATTGTTATCTGGGTTAACATAACAATCTAGGTTGATTAGCTCATGAAATGCAAACAAATTTACTTTCAGTCCTTTTATTATTCAAAGTCCAAACTCTAGGAATTAAATGGAATAGAAGAATTGGGCACCACTATGATGATGAAGTATGAAGATAAAATTCTGAAGCTAAATCCTTGGGGGCAAAGGACAATGATTCATTAATATTCCAATAAACATTAAAAACAAAAATTTTGGACTACATACTGGATCTGTGTGAAGTTTCTAAATTCTAGGTGTTATTTTTAACCGATCTGCATTTATACTTTTTCCAACATTAATATCAGAAACATATAAAAAGGATTCTTAGCTTATGTTTAGTGTGGTAACTTATAAAATAAATTATTACCAGTAGCATACTGCTCACTTACTCATGCTTTTGAGGGATACAAACCTAAATTTTTCATGTTGACAGCATATACCATTAATATGATGAGAATAGCATTTTATTTCTGTGGTCTTCCTACAAAACAAAAACAAAACAAATTTGTAATGCCAGTGCAATCATTAAATATGTGTGTGTGTGTGTGTGTATACATAAAACATATATAAACCCAAATTGAGGGGTATTCTATAAAATTTTTGACAAGTACTCCTCAAAACTGTCAAGGAAACTGAAATATGGAAGATTTAAGAAGTTGTTACAGACCAGTAAAAGATAAGGAGACAAGACTATTAGATGTAATGTGGTATCCTGGATGGGATCTTGAAATACAAAAATATTAGGGAAAGGTGCAACTGGGTGGTTCACTGGGTTAAGCGTTGGACTCCTGGTTTCAGCTCAAGTCTTGATCTCGCATTCATGGAATTGAGCCCAGTGTTGAGGTCTTTACTCAGTACGGAGTCTGCTTCAGATTCTCTCTCCTCCCTCCCTCTCTCTAATAAAATATATTTTTTTTAATTAGGGAAAAACCAGTGTGATCTGAAAAATGTTTACTTAATAATGTATCAGTGTCATTACTTAGGTAAGACAATTATACCAGAATAAGATGTTCGTAAGAGGAACTGGGTGAGTCTGTAAGAACTAGTGTTGGTAATTTTTATTCAAACCTAAAACTATTGTAAATTGAAGTTAATTTTTTGAAAGTACTCCGGGTTTGATAATTTCCTTTTCATACTATAGTTTTCTGAAAAATCAGGCAGGCAGAAAAAAATGTTTTTTCTATCATTTCCTTTTGAACATTGTGCACTAAGCTCAGTTGTATCAAGGTGTCAGAGGTGGAGGTGCACACTTTCTTATCTGCTGGAAGGAACCTCCTTGCTACAAAGAGTGCTGATTCAGGGGCTGGTCTACTAGCCCTGGTGTTATGATATGAAGGTACAGCCTTCATCCAATGCTGAGCTCTCACTACAGGCTCTTTTCTTTAGCAGTGATGCTGCTAAGTGGCAGCAACCTAGTGTAAAAGAAATACCTATTCTCCCATTATATGCCATCATATTCCTCACATGATATCAGCAGAGGATTGGGAATAGAACTCAGGGAATCAATTGACTTATTGTCTTCATGCTCAATCTACCAGATCACACCTCAGAATGCAATGTGCCCAGAGTTGAGAGACATTTTGTGGTCCAGCTTTTTAAAAATGTGGGCTGCATTTACTTTCTTCTCTATGCTAAGCCATGCAGCCTCAAATGATGACAGACAGACCAATATGTTCTTGACTAAGACTATACAATACTAAATTGTTTTCTCAAAAGTTAGTCTGCCTTTCAATACCAATGTGGTACTTATGACATGAAAGGAGACTTTTTCATTCCAATTCCAAAAACTGCTGTCCAAACAGAATAAAAATAATAATGGTTTGCAATGCTCCAGTGTGAGCACACATTATGAGGTTGGAAAAAGATCCTGTACAAGACGCTTAGACCACATGGCTATGATGTCCTTTATAATTACACAGTACAAAATAAACCACTAGTAGATACAACAAAAGCCAAATAAACATTTAAGAATCATTCAGCCCACCCGCATACCCACAGATACATATACACAAGGATACTTAGGAAATCTTATAGATCTCTAATGCCCTAGAAAAACAGGGCATGTCAAAATTTCATTGCATCAACAGCATCAAGCTGAGGGAAGCCAACAGAAGAACATAGACTGGAACTCAAAAAACAAAAGTGGACAGGGTCGAGAGCAGGTTTGACTGCTGCCTTCTACTAGAACTAGTCAGTGGTAATGAATTGTTACATAAACTGATAGAGATGTACCACGTAACTCAGAGACTAGCCACAAACACGTATTGGTATTGTTCACAGAATTTGTTAACTTCCTCCATCTTTAAAACTTCACATTTCACAGTGAGTGTGTGTGTAGGAGAATATTTTACTGTATTTTTTCTATAAAACTTGATGTTACATATGAACCACAAATTTAGGTACAAATTCTAGGTGAAGATTTTATCCTCAATTCTGAAACTGATATGTTTCCTCAGTAAAAAAATTATCTGAAGCAAACTTTCAATATTTAAAAATACGATTTATTAAAATATAAGACTTTGGTCAAATCTTATTTGATGATTTTAAGTTTTTTTTTTAATTTATTTTTTAGAGACAGAGAGAGAGGCAGAGACACAGGCAGACGGAGAAGCAGGCTCCATGCAGGGAGCCTGACATGGGACTCGATCCTGAGTCTCCAGGATCACGCCCTGGGCTGAAGGTGGCGCTAAACCACTAAGCCACCAGGGCTGCCCTTATTTGATGATTAATATGTAGCAAAGGCTTTTGTGTTTTTTTCCCTGAGATTACTCTAGTTTCTAATGAAGACTTCTGATCAGTGAGGATATTGACTGTTTTCTTCCTCATGTGAAGTCTCTGATGCACAGTGACAGGCTGAATTTTATAGGTCTTCTGACATTATATTCATAGGGTTTTGTCCCACTGCAACAGAGTTAACTAAGCTATGTGCATTTAACCGACAGAACAAAATCTTTAAGAGCTCAACAGTACATTTTTAAAAGCCAACCCATGAAGATCTGTTAGAGAATTGTTTCACCCAGTTATTCATATTTCAGCTTATGCTCTAACATGCTTAATACAGAGCACCCAAGTCTAGGTGCTAGAAATCCCTCTATTCCAACATAACATAGGACAGAAAGAATGTAAGGTGATTTTTAAAGGCTAAACTTAGCTTAAATGTAACAGCGGCATATTCCATGACCAGTATCACTTAAATGAATAACAGACTAGGAAATCACTGGAAGAGGAAATATTTAAGTGAAAAAATCTGCCAATCTATGTGATATGAGCTTTTTTACTGTGTGCTATCAATTAAGGTAGGAGTCCCTTTAGGACTTCCCAAATTCACCACAATCAAGGCTTTCCTCTCTGGTGTGGATTCTGGTATGATGTACTCTAAGAGCTGCCTTACGAACAAAAGTTTTCCTGCATTCATTACATTCATAGGGTTTCTCTCCTGTGTGAATTCTCTGGTGTACTCTGAGAGTTGAATTTTGTGCAAAAGCTTTCCCACATTCATTACACTCATAGGGTTTCTCCCCTGTATGAATTCTCTGGTGTGCACTTAGATGTGACTTCTGGGAGAAACTCTTCCCACATTCATTACATTCATAGGATTTTATGCCTGTGTGAGTTCTCTGATGTACTCTGAGGGTTGAATTATGGGCAAAAGGTTTCCCGCATATATTACATTCATAGGGTTTCTCCCTGTATGAATTCTCTGATGTGCAGTAACATAGGATTTCTGGGAGAAAGTTTTCCCACATTCATTACATTCATAGGGTTTCTCCCCTGTTTGAGTCCTCAGATGCTCCTGGAGGTGTGATGCCTTGGAGAAAGTTTTCCCACATTCATTACACTCATAGGGTTTCTCTCCTGTGTGAATTCTCTGATGTGCCCTGAGGGCTGAGTTATCAGCAAATGCTTTCCCACATTCCTTGCATTCATAAGGTTTCTCCCCTGTGTGAATTCTCTGATGTGCACAGAGATGTGTCCTTTGGGAGAAAGTTTTCCCACATTCACTACATTCATAGGGTTTTTCTCCTGTGTGAATTCTTTGATGGACTATGAGGGCTGCCTTACAGACAAAAGTTTTCCCACATTCATTACATTTATAAGGTTTTTTCCCTTTGTGAATTCTTTCATGTCCACTAAGGTATGATTTCTGAGAGAAGGTTTTCCCACACTCACCAATTTATAAGGTTTCTCACCTGTGTGAATTCTCTGATGTGTTCTGAAATGTGTATTCTGTGAAAAAGTCTTTCCACATTCATTACATTCATAGAGTTTCTCCCCTGTGTGAATTTTTTGATGTGCTCTGAGTGCTGAATTATGGGCAAACATTTTTGCACATTCATTACACTCATATGGTTTCTCCCCTGTATGAATTCTCTGATGTACTCTGAGAGCTGAATTATGGGCAAACGCTTTTTTACAGTCACTACATTCATAGGGTTTCTCTCCGGTGTGCATTCTCTGATGTGCTCTAAGGGCTGAATTATGCACAAAAGATCTCCCACAGTCATTACACTCATAGGGTTTCTCATTTGTATGAATTTTCTGATGTGCTTTGAGAACAGATAGATGGGCAAAAGACCTCCCACATTCATTACACTCATAGGGTTTCTCCCCTGTGTGAATTTTGATGTGCTCTGAGGTTTGAATTATCAGCAAAAGTTTTCCCACATCCATTACATTTATAGGGTTTCTCCCCCATATGAATTCTCTGGTGTGCACTAAGGTGTGTCTTGTGAGAGAAAGTTTTCCCACATTTAAAACACTTGTAGGGTTTTTCACCTGTATGAATTCTCTGATGTGTTCTGAAATGTGATATCTTAGAGAAAGTTTTCCAACATTCAATACATTTGTAGTAAAAAAAAAAAAAAAAAATACATTTGTAGTATTTCTCCCCTGTGTGAATTCTCTGATGTTCTTTTAGATTTACCATCTTGAAGAATGTTTTCCCATATACATTACTTTGACAGGGTTTCATTACTGTGTGTGTTCTTTGGTGTACTATGAGAGCAGACTTGTAAGATTTCCCACATCCACTGTTTTCATAAGATTTCTCCTTTGTGTGAATTGTTAGATTTTCACAGAGGTTTGACTTCTGACAGAAAGTTTTTCCATATTTATTACATTTATAGAGACCAACTGTCATATCAGTTCCTGGATAATGAATAAGGTGTGAATTTGAACAAAAAGATTCTCCACATTCCTCAGGTTTCTCTCCCGAATGGTTCCTCTGATAATGAATGAGTTCTGCTTTCTGGTAAAAGGATTTCCTGCATTCATGACATTCAAATGACTTCTCTCCAGTTTCACTTTGCTCATGTACACTGAGGGCTGAATTTTGATGGGAGGACCTCCCATATTTACCACACTGGTAGAGTTCTGCTTCTGTGTGAGTTCTCGAACATACTATAAGGTCTAATTTCTGGTAGAAAGCATTTATACATCTATTATTTGTACAAAATTCTTCTCTAGTTTGTGTCTTTTTTCGTACTACACAGGTTGAGCTCTGGCTCAAACTTTCGTCACATTTATTGCTTGCAAAAGCACCCTGTTCTTTAACAGTTCTCTGAGATTGAGTAAGAGATAAGATCCTGCTGAAGTTATTCTCATTTTCATCACATTCTGAGTGTGTCACAGCCATGTGAACCTTACTGTATTTCACAGTGGTGGTTCTGTCACAGGATTTCCCACATTTATTCAGATCAAAGCATTACTCTCTTACGGCAGTTCTCACATACTTAAATAAAGTTGCTTTATCACAGTTTTTCCTAAATTCATCATCCTTATAGGATTCCCCTCCTATAACACAGTCTTATCATATAAAACTTACCCAAATTCATCATATTCAAAAGATTTCTCCAGGGACTGAAGTTTCTGATCTTTCCTATAACTGAAAGCTTTCATGTTTTTATTATACCCATAAGACTTCTCTCCAACATGCGTTTTCTCATGCTTCATATCAAACTGCAACTTTGCGCATACATTCATGCAATCAGCCTTCTTTCTCGAATAGTTTCGATCACAAATAATTAATTCAGAAACAACTGGCAAATTCATTCTACATGAGTCAGATCTACAGGGCAGTTTTTCAGAAGAATTTGGAGTTATGTCCAGATTAAATGGTTTTCCTAAAACTTTCTGCCCTTTATTCAATGTTTTGTTATCAGTGAGTATTACTTGCCACAGAGGTTTCTCTTCTTTTCTTTGGTTCCCCTCAATGTGAATATCAACACTAAAATATCCTAAAATGAGAAAAATTGAAAACATCTTTACCTTTTATATTCCTTATGGAGAGGAACTTATAGCCGTATGTTTGTTACATATTGTATTCTGTTACAAGTCACATTTCCAAAGTTCAATAATACACACACATAGGGAAAAAGGTATACTCTCTTTTTTTTTCTCATCCACGTTGTTTAAAGAAAACAGGTAGTATGGCCAAAATTGAGTAGCTCCTTTCTTCCCAAGTTCTCCTGCTTACAATTAACAAATCCCTGGAAAATCAATATATCTATAGTAAATAAGTAAGATGCTACAAAATGGAAAGTAAACTTTGGGACTCAAAAAATGATGTAGCAGAGGATTCCAAGGCTGTTCTGTTTCCCAGATATCTCATGTGGGGTACTAGAGTGTCGTAAAAACCTACAATCCAAAGTCAACAATATACACAAAAAGAGCTACAAGAAAAGTGTGTTCTTGATTGCCAAATGGCTGAAATGAAACAAAGGTGATCTAACAGAACAGAAAATATTTTTGACAATATCCACCCTGCTCAAGCTAAACAAAAATGGAACATTCCCCTGTGGTTCAGCCAGGTTTAGCAGGGAATGAAAGTTCCACTGTGACAGGTCCTTTATGGACTGGACACTCTTACAAAATTTCTATGAGCCAAAACTAAAAGCTCACTTGAAAGATCATGAAGAATCCTAAGAAAGTTCTATTTATAGGACATTCAGGGATGGTAACAGCAATCACTACCAAAATTCTTCCTGGAACTACATTCCTACCTACTCTATGGAATCTGCAATAGCAAAAGCAATAAATCTGTTGTCTTAGGGTATTTATGGCAACACAGCAGGTAGGGGATGGAAAGAAGGGAAAAGAGGCAGGAATACTACAATACCATAGCTAGAACGAATAGAAAGCATCTGGAATAACGATGCTCTCAAAACCCAAGAATGCAATACATTTAAAAAATCAGTTTAATTTATATTATTCTCAAATGCACATGAAACATTCATCATGGAAGACGGCATTCTATACTGCAAGAAAAATCTTCACAAATGTAAAAGAACAGAAATCATATAAAGTGTAATCTCAGGCCATCAAAATTATCCCAGAAATCAATAACACAAAGTTAATGGAAAAACACAACCTATTTGTAAATTAATATAATTAACCCATTGGACAAAGAGAAAATTTCATAGGAAAATCAGATATTTAGAATTGAATGAAAACAAAAAATATTTAGAATATAATGTAGTTTTTTTTAAATTTTTATTTATTTATGATAGTCACAGAGAGAGAGAGAGAGAGAGAGAGACAGGCAGAGGGAGAAGCAGGCTCCATGCACCGGGAGCCCGATGTTGGATTCGATCCCGGGTCTCCAGGATCGCATCCTGAGCCAAAGGCAGGTGCCAAACCGCTGCGCCACCCAGGGATCCCCAAAATGTTTAGAATATATAGAAATTTGTGAGATGGGGATGCTTGGGTGGCTCAATGGTTAAGTATCTGACTTCAGCTTGGATCATGATCCTGGAGTCCCAGGATCGAGTCCCACATCAGGTTCCCTGCATGGAGCCTGCTTCTCCCTCTGCTTGTGTCTCTGCCTCCCTCTCTCTGTGTCTCTCATGAATAAATAAAATAAAATCTTCAAAGAAAGAAAGAAAAAGAAAGAAAGAAAGAAAGAAAGAAAGAAAGAAAGAAAGAAAGAAAGAAAGAAAGAGAAAGAAAATAGAATTTACATCACCTCTTCTAGAAAATACAAGATCAATATCTAGAAAGAAAGAAAGAAAAGAAAGAAAGAAAGAAAGAAAGAAAGAGAAAGAAAAAAAGAAAATCAAATTTACATCACCTCTTCTAGAAAATACAAGATCAATATCTCTACAGACTAAAGATGGCGGAAGAGTAGGAGTCCTCAACCACCTGGTCTCACCAGCTTACCTTTAGAACATCCTGAACGCCTACGAATTTGACCTGAGATTTAGAGAGAATGGCTGGAATGCTACAGAGAAAAGGGTTTTCGCTTCTAGCAAGGTAGGAAGGTGGCAAAAAATAAGTAAATAAAAAAGAATAATGTGGGGGAGGGGCCCCGTGAGGAGCTGGGCTAAAGTGAGAGCCTCTGGGACAGGAAAGCCCAGAGCTGGAGAAGTGGAAACTTCAAAAATCTGCACTGGAGTTTTCCCGGACGGAAAAGTGCTTAGCAGGGAAATCGGGCAGAACCTCAGGAGGGACAGTAAAGCCTCAAGATTCCTAGAGTCACAGTTAGAGGAAGTGTGCCTGAGGGAATGCTCAGCACAAACTCTGGTCCGATATCTGTAAAGGGCATTTGGGAAAAGCCAGTCGGTTAGGCAGGCCGGCTCTGGACAGACATGGCTGTGTCCCGTTGCCACCAAGAGAGGCGGTCGGTCCACAGGAGCGCAGTTCAAGCAGCACAAGACCCTGGATCCCAGGGTGCCAAAACAGACAAAGCCCACGATCCTGTGTTCTCCCTGGGACAGGAGGAAGCTCCTGCCGCTGAGCGCCCTCAAGCTGTGCAGATTAGTGCACTCACACCGGGGTGGGGGGGGGGGGAGGGGCCCAGGAGCATCTACATCAGTGCAGACTCGGAGGCTGCATTAGTTAGTAGCAGGGAGCTAACTCCAGACTAGAGATCTGGCCACAACAGAATTGTTGTTCCTCCTTGTTTCACCGTGTGCCTGAGAGAGGCAGGGATGCCAGGGAACAGAGGCCTCTCGGGGTAAACAGCTCCCACTGAGCCTGGCACCTGGCAGGGGGCAGGGCAGCTCCCTCCAGGCACACACAACTGAGAATCAGCACAGCAGGCCCCTCCACCAGAAGATCAGCTGGAATAACAGAGTAAGAGTTCTTGACCAAGCAGCCCTGGGAAGCTCCAAGAATGAAGGAGAAACAGAAGGAAAATAGTATATAGAACTGGAGGGTTCACCACCACTTTTTTTAATTATTTTTTTTTTCCTTTTTCCATTACAACTCGATTTTATATCACACTAAACATTTCCAATATTTTTTCTCTTTTCCCATCTTAGCCACAATATTGTACCAGCTCTAAATTGTAGTTTCTTCCTTTTTGACTTTCACATTTCTACAATGTGAAAACTGTCTTAGATACATTTTTCACTTCTGGATTCCCTTCAACATATGCAATTTAATTTGGGGAGATATATGAAATACGGGTTTTTGTTTTGTGTTTATTGTTCTCTGCCTCATTTTCTTCTACAATGGTAGAAGTTAATACCTTCTAAAACATGACCAGCATGCACCTAGAACCAAATGGAATACCGTGCTGGGTTCATTCTATAAGATTATATTCTCCCTTGATTCCCATTTTGCCCCCCTCTTTTTACTCGTTTATGTTTTGGTGGTTAATGTTGGAGCTTTCTATACAAGTATTGCTGGTTTATATAAATTTGGGACTGAGCATCTTCTAACATAAGGAACAAAATATACTCAGAACCAAGAGAATCACCCTCTAGGATACCTCAGGTAGACTACATTCTATCTCCACTGCCACTTCTTCACCACCGCCATTCCCCCGTAGTACAGCCCTTGATTTTCTTTTTTCTCTTTTTCCTCTTTTCTTTTTCTTTTTTCTTCTCCTTTGGGGCTTTTTGCCTTTTTTATTTTTTATTACTTCGTTTTAAAATTTGTTTTTCACATGAGTGTCCTTTTGTTTAATTTTGTTCAGATCTTCTTTTTCATTTTCTGGTCTCCGACCTTGTTAGAGTCATCTAGGGTGGAATTTACTTAGGTTGTGGTTGATATTTTTGACACAGCCTGCTCATACAGCCACTCTGCACTGAACAAAGTGACTAGAAGGAAAAAATCACCACAAAACAAAGAATCAGAAACAATACTCTCTGTCACAAAGTTACAGAATAAGGATTTCAATTCGATGTCAGAAAGCCAATTCAGAAGCACAATTATAAAGCTACTGTTGGCTCTGGAAAAAAGCATAAAAGACTCTAGAGGCTTTGTTACTGCAGAACGGAGTTCTAAGAAGGGCAAAATTAAAAGCAAATGAAATGAGATACAATCCAAAGTGGATGTCCTAATGACTAGGGTTAATGAGGTGGAAGAAAGTGTGAGTAACATAGAAAACAAGTTGATGGTAAGAAAGGAAGCTGAGGAAAAAAGAGAAAAACAATGAAGAGACCATGAGGAAAGGTTAAGGGAAATAAATGATAGCCTCAGAAGGAAGAATCTACATACAATTGGGATTCCAGAAGAGTCTGAGAGGGAGAGTGGGCTACAAAGTATATCTGAACAAATCATAGCTGAGAACTTCCCTAATTTGGGGAGGGAAACAGGCATTCAGATCCAGGAGGTACATAGGTTGCCCCCAAAATCAATAAAAACTGTTCAAATCTCGACATTTAACAGTGACACTTGCAAATCCCGAAGATAAACAGAAAATCTTTAAGGCAGCGAGAGAAAAGAGATTAACTTATATGGGGAGAAGTATCAGATTAACAGCAGACCTCTCCACAGAGACCTGGCAGGCCAGAAAAGGTTGGCAGGATATAGTCAGGGTACTAAATAGAAAGAACACACAGCCAAGAATACTTTATCCAACAAGGCTATCATTCAGAATGGAAGAAGAGATAATGAGCTTCCAAGATAAGCAGAAACTGAAAGAATATGTGACCACCAAACCAGCTCTGCAAGAAATATTAAGGGGGACTCTGTAAAAGAAAGAGGGAACCCAAGAAATAAAACAGGGACTGAATAGGTATTATGACGACACAAAATTCATAGTTTTCAATAGTAACTGTGAACGTGAATGGGCTAAATGATTCCATCAAAAGACACAGGGTTTCGGGCTGGATAAAAAAGCAAGACTGATCTATTTGCTGTCTACAAGAGACTCATTTTATACCCAAGGACACCTATAGCCTGAAAATGAAGGAGTGGAAAACGATTTACTATTCAAATGGACCTCAAAAGGAAGCTGTGGTAGCCATTCTCATATCAGATAAATTAAGGTTTATCCCAAAGACTGTAGTAAGGATGAAAAGGGGCAATATATCATACTTAGAAGATCTATCCAACAAGAAGACCTAACAATCATGAATATTTATGTCCCTAATGTGGGAGCTGCCAAGTATATCAAGCAATTAATAACCTAAGTAAAGAGATACATAGTAATAATACACTAATAGAAGGAGGTTTCAACACAGCACTTTCTGCAAATGACAGATATTCTAAGCACAACATCACCAAAGAAACAAGGGCTTTAAATGATACACTGGACCAGATGGATTTCACAGAACTTTCCATCCAAATGCAACTGAATACACATTCTTCTCAAGTGCACATGGAACTTTCTCTAGAATAGACCACATACTGGATCACAAATCAGGTCTCAACTGATACCAAAAGATTAGGATTAACCCCTATATATTTTCAGACCACAATGATTTGACACCAGAATTCAATCCCAAGAAGAAATTTGGAAGAAACTCAAACAATGGAGGTTAAAGACCATCCTACTAAAAGATGAATAGGTCAACCAGGAAATTAGAGAAGAATTAAAAAGAGTCATAGAAACCAATGACAATGAAGATATAAGCATTCAAAACCTTTTGGATACAGGAAAAGCAGTCCTAGGAGGGAAATACACAGCAATACAAACCTCCCTCAAAAAACTGGAAAAAACTCAAATACCCAAAGCTAACCTCACACCTAAAAAAACTGGAGAAAGAACAGCAAGTAAAACCTACAGGAAGCAGAAAAAGGGAGATAATAAAGATTCAAGCAGAACTCAATGACATAGAGACCACAAGAACTGTACAGATCAACAGAACCAGGAGTTGGTTTTTTGAAAGAATTCATAAGATAGATAAACCCCTAGCCAGCTTTATTAAAAAGAAAAAAGACTAAAATTAATAAAATCATGCATGAAACAGGAGAGATCACAACCAATACCAAGAAAACACAAACTAATTTAAAAATGTATTATGAGCAGCTATATGCCAACAAATTGAGCAATCTACAAGAAATGGATGCATTTCTGGAAATGCACAAATTACCAAAACTGGAACAGGAAGAAACAGAAAACCTGAACAGGCTAATAAACAGCGAGGAAACTGAAGCAGTCATCACGACACAAAAGTCCAGGGCCAGGTGGCTTCTCAGGATAATTCTATCAAATGTTTAAAGAAGAAATAACACCTATTCTACTAAAGTTGTTCTGAAGGATAGAAAGGGAGGGAATACTTCCAAACTTGTTTTATGAGGCCAGCATTACCTTGATTCCAAAACCAAACAAAGACCCCACCAAAAAGGAGAATTATAGACCAATATCCCTGATGAACACAGATACAAAAATTCTCAACAAGATATTAGCTATAGGATCCAACAATACATTAAGAGGATCATTCACTATGACCAAGTAGGATTTATCCCCGGGATGCAAGGTTGGTTCAACCCTCATAAAAGAATCAACATTATAGATCACATCAACAAGAGAAAAAACAAGAACCACATAATCCTCTCAGTAGATGCAGAGAAAGCATTTGGCAAAATATAGCATCCATTCCTGATCAAAACTCTTCAGAGTGTAGGTATAGAGGGTACATTCCTCAGCATTTTAAAAGCCATCTATGAAAAGCCCACAGGTAATACCATTCTCAATGGTGTAAAACTGAAAGCCTTTCCCCTAAGATCAGGAACACAACAGGGATGTTTACTCTCACCACTGTTATTCAACATACTACTAGAAGTCCTAGCCTCAGCAATCAGACAACAAAAAGAAATAAAACACATTCAAATTGGCAAAGAAGTCCATCTCTCCCTCTTCACAGATGATATGATATTGTATATAGAAAATGCAAAGACTCCACCCCAAGATTGCTAGAACTCATACAGCAATTTGGCAATGTGTCAGGATACAAATCAATGCACAGGTATAAGTGGCATTTCTGTACACTAACAAAGAGACTGAAGAAAGAGAATTAAGGAATCAATCCCATTAACAATTGCATTAAAAAGCATAAGATACCTACAAATAAACATAACCAAAGAGGTAAAGGATTTATACCCTAAAAACTACAGAATATTTCTGAAAGGAATTGAGGGGCAGCCCGGGTGGCTCAGCAGTTTATCACCACATTCAGCCCAGGGTGTGATCCTGGAGACCCGGGATTGAGTCCCACATCGGGCTCCCTCCTCTCTCTCTCTATGTCTCTCATGAATAAATAAATTAAATCTTTAAAAAAAAAAAAGAAATTGAGGAAGACAGAAAGATGGAAAAACATTCCATGCTCATCGATGGAAGAATTAATATTGCGAACATGTCTATGCTACCAGGGCAATTTACACATTCAATGCAATCCCTATCAAAATTCCATGGACTTTCTTCAGATAGTTGCAAGAACTTAAGTTGTCCAACTTAAGTTGTCTGTCCCCTTCAGATAGTTGGAACATCTTAAGATTTGTGTGGAATCAGAAAAGACCACGAATAGCCAGGGAAATACTGAAAAAGAAAACCAGAGCCAGGGGCATCACAATGCCAGATTTTTTGTATTACAAAGCTGCGTTCATCAAGACAGTTTGGTAGTGGCACAAAAACAGACCCACAGATCAATGGAACAGAATAGAGGACCCAGAAATGGGCCCTCAACTCTATGGTCAACTAATATTCGACAAAGCAGGAACGAATATCCCCTGGAAAAAGTACAGTCTCTTCAATACGTGGTGCTGGGAAAATTGGACAGCCACATGCAGAAGAATGAAACTAGACCATTCTCTTACCTCAGACCCAAAGATAACCTCAAAATGGATGAAAGATCTAAATGTCCATCAAAATCCTAGAGGAGAACATAGGCAACACCCTTTTTGAACTTGGCTACAGCAACTTCTTGCAAGATACATCTATGAAGGCAAGGGAAACAAAAGCAAAAATGAACTATTGGGACTTAATCAAGATAAAAAGCTTCTGCACAGCAAAAGAAACAGTCAACAAAACTAAAAGACAACCTACAGAATGGGAGTAGATATTTGCAAATGACACATCAGATAAAGGGCTATATCCAAGATCTATAAAGAGCTTATTAAACTCGACACCCAAGAAACAAACAATCCAATCATCAAATGGGCAAAGGACTAGAACAGGAATTTACCAAAGAAGACATACACATGGCCAACAAGCACATGAAAAAATGCTCCACATCCCTTGCCATCAGCGAAACACATATCAAAACAACAATGAGATACCATCTCACACCAATGAGAATGGTGAAAATTAACGAGACAAGAAATAACAGATGTTGGAAAGGATGTGGAGAAAGGGGGACCCTCTTGCACTGTTGGTGGGAATGTGAACTGGTGCAGCCACTCTTGGAAAACTGTGTGGAGGTTCCTCAAAGAGTTAAAAATAGAGCTACCCTACTACCCAGCAATTGCACTGTTAGGGATTTACCCCAAAGATACAATTGTAGCGAAATGCTGGGACACCTGACCCCAATGTTCACAGCAGCAATATCTATAATAGCCAAATTGTGGAAAGAGCTATGGTGTCCTTTACCAGATGGATGGATAGAGAAGATGTGGTCAATATAGACAATGGAATATTACTCAGCCATTAGAAACGATGAATACCCCCCATATGCTTCGATGTGGATGGAACTGGAGGGTACTATGCTGAGTGAAGTAAGTCAATTGGAGAAGGACAATCATTATATGGTTTCACTTATACAGGGAATATAAAAAGTAGTGAAAATATTATAGAGGAAAGGAGAGAAAATGATTGGGAAAAATTATAGAGGGAGACAAACCATGAGAAGCTCTTAACTCTGAAACAAACAAGGGGTAGTGGAAGGGGAGGTGACCAGGGGCATAGGGGGACTGGGTGATAGGCAGTTAGGAGGGCACTTGATGGGATGAGCACTGGGTGTTATACTATATGTTGGCAAATCGAATTTCAGTTTAAAAAAAAAAGGCAAAAAAAAAAAAAAAAATCTCTGCAGACCAGTATCTCCCATGATAGAAATGTAAATATCCTCAAAAAAATAGCATCAAAAAGAACAATGCAATATATAAAAAGAAATGATATATTAGATCAAGGGGGATTCATCCCAAGAATACACACTGTTGTGATATTTAAAACTCAATGTTATCCATCATATTAATCATTTATTGAATTAAAACCATACAATCACATAATTTAAGACAAATACTACTTCACAAAATTCAGAATGGATCCATTAACCTATTGTAAAGGGAATCTATAAACAGCCTAGAACTAACACTGTACTTAAGAGAGAGAATACTTAAACCCTAAGATCAGAAAAAGTCAAGAATGTCTACCGTCAGTGCCTCTATTCCAGACTGTACTGGAAGTTCTAACCAATAGCAATATGGCAAGAACAGAAATAAAAGATACAAAATATACATTGAGAACCACAGAAACATCTTCAGAAAAGTTCCTTAGTATTTTCAGCAAGGGAAAACTACAAAGCCAATACTAAAGCCAATCATACACAAACAATTACTATTAGATTTTTAAGTCAAACAAAGAATATAATTTACCATGATGCTGAAAACAAAAAACAAAAATACTTGGTATCTGTATGCTGAAAACTACTGATCAAAGAAATCATAAGTAAAAGGAGGTATATTTTTGTGGTTGTAAAGCAATGGTCTTTATTTTTTTAATTTAAATTCAAGTTGCCAACATACAGTATAACACCCAGTGCTCATCCCATCAAGTGCCCTCCTCAGTGCCTGTCACCCAATTACCCACCCCACCCACCTCCCATTCCACAACCTTTTGTTTCCCAGAGTCAGGAGTCTCTCATAGTTCGTCTCCCTCTCTAATTGTCCCACTTAATTGATGTATATGTCCTTTATGGATTGGAAGACTCCAATCTTTTTAAGATGTTAAACCTCTGTGATTTATAAATTCAATACATGCCCAATTGAAAAACTGGCATGCTTTTTGTAAATATCAAAAAGCTTGTTTTAGGGGAACCTGGGTGGCTCAGTGGTTGAGCGTCTGCCTTTAGCTCATGCTATGATTCTGGGGTCCTGGGATCAAGTCCTGCATTGGGCTCCCTTTGGGGAGCCTGCCTTTCCCTCTTCCTCTGTCTCTGCCTCTCTCTGTGTCTCTCATGAATAAATAAAAAAAATTTTTTAAATGCTTGTTTTAAAATATATACAGAAGAAATTTGGTGGACTTACATTACCTGATTTCAAGACCTAATTAAGAATCTAGAATGGTGGTGATCCCTGGGTGTGGCTCAGTGGTTTAGCGCCCAGGATCGAGTCCCACGTCAGGCTCCCTGCATGGAGACTGCTTCTCCCTCTGCCTGTGTCTCTGCTTCTCTCTCTCTTTCTGTGTCTCTCATGAACAAATAAATAAATAATCTATATAAAAAAAAAAAAGAATCTAGAATAGTAACAATGTGGTACTGGCATAAGGATATGAAGATGAATAAATAAAAAAAGAGATACCACAGAAATAGTCTTAAATGTACAGAATATAAGTACAATCATATACGCATAAACTTATGTACCATATACAAAATATACATTTATCCATTTTTTCAGAACAAGGGAAATGCTAGTCAGTAGGGAAAGGATAATCTTTTCGATAAATGGCACTAGAATAACTGTATTCTCATTTTTAAAAATTTAAACTTGACACATATCCTGTCTATGAAAACTAACACCAAATGAATTACAAAACATAAAATATGAAATTTAAAAATTTCTAGAAGAAAACATGAATAAATCTGTCTTTACTTTGAGTTTGGATATTTCTAGACAGAACAAATATAAGATCCTTAAGAGAAAATCAAAGAGTTGAATATTCAATTTTAGCCAACCTCCTCTGAAACCATGCCAACAAAAGAAGTAGAATGCAGTTTCACTATTGCCAAATGTGGACAGAAGTCCATGCTCACCACTAACCCTCCACTGACACCTTTGGGAGGTAGAGGAGTAGGCTGTCACATTAATGATGTGGGGGTTGAGATATCAGGGTCCCCACCAGCCTTTCCCTAACACTAAACGTCCTGTATTTAATTATGTGCCAATGTTCCTAGCTCACCTTGTTTTATAAAATCTTTCAGAATACTACATTTGTTCTATGTGTATATATCATATATTTGTAGATATATACACACACACGTATTTAGATATATATATACACAGACATACCTATATACATATATATACACAAACAGATATACATAAACACACATATATAAGTATATATACATATGTATATAGATATATACAGATATACACATATATGCACACATATACATACATACAGATATATACACACAGATAAAGATATATAGATATATACACATATACACCTATACATAGGTATACACACGTATATAGACATATTTACACAGATATACATATACACACATACACACACACATATACATGCAGATATACATATATATAGATACACATACATATATATACAGATACTCATATATATACACATATATACACACATAGATATATAGGTATATATACACATATATAGATACGTAGGTATATATACATGTATACATATATGTATATATACATACATATATACACATAGATATATACACAGATATACATGTATATATACACATATATATACACACAGATATATACACAGATTTCCATGTATACATATACATGTATAGATACACACACATACACCACACACACACACACATACATATTCAGCTGTACTTAGCAGGCAGAGTAAAATAGGATATATTTACTGCAACTTTCCCCTGGTTAATACTTTTTATATCTTATTAATCCCTTTCCTAAGCAGAGTCATGAACACATTTTCATTATTATAATATAGAATATTTCTAGTTTTAGGGCCTCTGGGTGGTTCAGTCTGTTAAGTGTCTGCCTTCGGCTCAGGTCATGATCCTAGAATAGGCCCCATATGGGGCTCCTTGCTCAACAGGGAGTCTGAGCTTCTCCCTCTCTCTCTGCTCCCCCTGCCACTGCTCACTCTCTCTCTCAAATAAATAAAATCTTAAAAAAAAAAAAAAAAAAGAATATTTCTAGTTTTGCTTTAAAAAGAAATCAGGCCTTTAAGCCACCTGAATCTCATTTTTCATTTCATAAGGTTACTCTGGGATTCTTTCTCCCCACTGTTCTACAGGGATAGTGCCATCTGTCAAAGACCAATTATCTATGAAGCATATACTTTTTTCTTGAGTTTTCTTTTCTGTTTCACTAATTTATTAAACTATTCTACTTCCAGTTCCACACAACTCTCAGAGCTTTACATATGTGATGGGGCCAATCCTACCACAACCTTCCTATGAACGAGATTTACTTTGAATATTGCATTAGATGTTTATAATATTGAATTTATTATATGAGTGCTTCTTTTCTTTTGTCTTTGTTAGGGTTAGCTAAAATTCATTCATTTTACTCTCTTCTAAGAAACATTCTATAATTTCTCAGTCTTCTAGGTTATTAATTTTTAATTTCACTTTTAAATTCTGCGTGTTAGTATACCTGCTATTGTTCTTGCTTAATTTATTACTAGGACTACCAATTTACCTGTTCATTAATTTAGCTATATCCTAAGGTTTATAATATGCACAATTATTTTGTATATGTCATGCAATTTTGGGTTTGATATCGTTTTTTAAATTTTTTTTTTTAAATAGATCTGCCCTACGACCCAGCAATTGCAATGCTGGGGATTTACCCCAAAGATATAGATGCAATGAAATGCCGGGACACCTGCACCCCGATGTTTCTAGCAGCAATGTCCACATAGCAGCCAAACTGTGGAAGGAGCGTTGGTGTCCATCGAAAGATGAATGGATAAAGAAGATGTGGTTTATGTATACAATGGAATATTAGTCATTAGAAACGACAAATACCCATCATTTGCTTCGACGTGGATGGAACTGGAGGGTATTATGCTGAGTGAAATAAGTCAATCAGAGAAAGACAAACATTATATGGTCTCATTCATTTGGGGAATATAAAAAATAGTGAAAGGGAATAAAGGGGAAAGGAGAAAAAATAAGTGGGAAATATCAGAAAGGGAGACAGAACATGAGAGACTCCTAACTCTGGGAAACGAACTAGGGGTGGTGGAAGGGGAGGTGGGTGGGGGGTGGGGGTGACTGGGTGACGGGCACTGAGGTGGGCACTTGACGGGATGAGCACTGGGTGTTATTCTGTATGTTGACAAATTGAACACCAATAAAAAATAAATTTATTTTAAAAAAAGATAATTTTTTAAATATCCATGTTAAGAGTTTTTTTTATCTCATTAACTTCTATATTTATCAAATTATGTTGAGAATATTACTAATGGGATTCTAATTTATTGGATTTATTGAGGTTTTCTTTCTACAGTAATATTGTATTTTCACTATCATGATTAATCTATGGGAATGTCAAAGGCTTCTTTGATTTTAGGATACACATACAAATATATGATTCACTTTTTTTTTTTTTAAGATTTTATTTCTTTGAGAGAGCCAGGGAAAGAACAAGCATGGGGAAGGGGCAGACAGAGGGAGAGGCACATTCCCCACTGAGCAGGGAGCCTGTCATGAGACTGGATCCCAGGACCCCAAGATCATGACCCGAACCAGAGGCAGATGCTTAACCTATTGAGCCATCCAGGCACCCCTGGTTGACTTTAATATAAATATCATTTATATCCCATATAGACATACTTATTTAATGTTCATAGTATCTCTAATCAGATGAGGTACACCATTATCTCCTAATCCTGGTGAGTTTTAAATTCTTAGAACCCCATTATTTTGTGTTTTATGATAGCTGGTATGATATTGCTTGGTGCAGTTACTCAAATGCTTAAGGGTTTACTTTGACCTGTGCTCTTGATCAGAGGGTCTTCTTTTAAGTTAATGAATTTATTTATTTATCTATTTATTTTAAAAATTTTATGTATTTATTTGAGAGAGAGGGAGTGAAAGAACACAAGTGGAGTGTGGGGCAGAGGGAGCAGCAGACTCCCCACTGATTAGAGAGCCCAATACAGAGTTTAACCCCAGGACTCTGAGATCATGACCTGAGCTGAAGGCAGACACCTAACTTACTGAGCCACCTAGGCACCCCTAAGTTAATTCACTTACTGCCTAAACCTGAATAATAACACAAAACCCTAAATTATTTCATTTTTTTACTTAATAGCTTTACTATTCTTTTACTGCAATATTTCAAAGATACTTATTTCAGGGTATCTTCTTTAGCCAACAATATGATCATATCATTTACAACTAGTGACTGGGAAATATGCCTGATCTAAAAATTATGTCAATCTTCATGTTATGTTGTCTGACTGAAAGCTTTACAATAAGAACTTTCAGTAAACACTTAGGATGATTTTACTCCTTTGCTCTAAGAACTATATTGAAACTATAATTTTTGAAGTTTCTGCAATTGTTTACTAGTTTACACAAATACCAATAAGCACATGGAAAAATGCTTGACATCACCAGTGATCAGGTAAATTGTTAGGGACTGAATTATATCTCCCTTCAAATTCATACCGTTGAAGCTCTGATCCTTAAGTAACTGTATTTGGTGATAAGGCCTTTGTGGAAATAATTAAGGCTAAGTGAAGTCATAAGGGTAGAGCTCAAATTCTTAGGGGGTAGGTGTCCTTATAATAACAGGAAGAGACATCAAAGCTCTCTCTCCCTGAAAGCAAAGGGGAAAGGCTATATGAGGACACAATCTGAAGGCAGTCATCTGCAAGCCAGGAAGAAGCCTCACCAGAAATTAATTATGTTGGCACCTGGATGTTGGACTTTCAGCTTCTAGAACTGAAATAAATTTCTGTTGTTTAGGCCATCCAGGCTATGGTATTTATTATGCCAGGCCAAATGACTAGTACAGAAATACACATCAAAATTTCAGAAATATACCACTTCACATCTACTAGGATGGCTAGAATAAAAAAGTCAGATAATAACAAGTGTTGATGAAGATGTGGAAAAATTAGAACCCTCATATGCTATTATTAGGAATGAAAAATAGTACAGGCACTGTGGAAAATAGTCTGGAAGTTCCTGAAACAGTTACCACACAACCCAGCAATTTAACTGTCAAGTATAACTCAATAAGAGAAATAAAAGCATCATGTCCCCTCACTGCCCCTCAAAAATGTACATCTATGAAAAACTTGTAAATGAATGTTTCTATCAGATTATTCAATAGTCAAAAGGCAGAATCCCAAATGTAAATTGAATGAATGGGCAAACAAATGTGGCAAAAACATACCATGAAACATTATTTTGCCATAGGAAGGATCAATAAAGTACATATAAACCTTTTAATTCTATGTGAAAGAAACCAATCAAAAAAAATCACATAATGTATGACTGCATGGTACATGAAATGTCTGCAATAGTCACATCTAGACAAAAAGTAGATTAGTGATTGCTTGGACAGAAGGCCAGGGAGGAATAGCTAGAGTATGAGATTTCTTTTTTTTTTTTTTTTAAGATTTTATTTATTCATGAGCGATACAGAGAGAGAGACAGAGAGAGAGAGAGAGAGAGAGAAAGAGAGAGAGAGAGGCAGAGACACAGGCAGAGGGAGAAGCAGGCTCCCCAAAAGGAGCTGATGTGGGACTTTAATTTTTATTTATTTATTGATTGATTGATTGATTGATGTGGGACTTTATCCTGGGCCCCAGGATCACGACCTGAGCTGAAGGCAGATGCTCAACTGCTGAGCCTCCCAGGCATCCTAAGAGTATGAGGTTTCTTTTTGAAATGATGAAAATGGACTGTGGTGTTGTTTACACATATCTATGATTATATGAATAGGCACTGAATTGTACCCTTTACATTGGTGGATTATACGATATGTAAATAGTACCTCAGTAGAGCTATTTAAAGGGGTAAAAGAACCAACGAACCAAACAAAACTTTCAAAGGTATTCCCCTAAAAGTTTAACTACTCTAAGTGTTTCCTTCCATCAGTGCTCACCCACCTAGGTACCTCTGGTTTAGGAATTCTTCCCCTAAGGACCAGGGCTCTTCTCCTTGCTCCAACTTGAAGATCATCTTGGGTTTGGTAGTACAATACCCTGTAAAAATGACAATTGAGAGTATATATAGATCAGATCCATGGGCTTTTTGATACAGCAGCATGAGTACCAAAATAAATGTGCTCATTTGAAATTTTCCATTGTTTCTGTTTCCTCAAGTCTTCAGGTATCTTTGACCTCTTACTCAAAAGCCTGTATTACACTAATCTCTACAAAGAATCCATGTGTCTTGATAACTTTTAAAAAAAGGAAATTTAATTTAGAGTAAGTCACATAATAAGGTATGCTTACCCACTGAGATGAGGTGGCTATAGTTCTCTAGCATCACATCTCTGTACAGAGTCCTTTGTGCAGGGCTCACATACTGCCATTCATCCTGGGTAAATACCACAATCACATCTTCAAATGACATGGATCCCTGTAACAACATGTTTTGTTTAAAGATTCAGAATTATGTTCAGAAAATATCTTTGAGAATTACTACTTTCCCTGTTTACTCTTAAGCTCTAAAAGACATGCTTATCAAAGATGCCTATTTCTGACCTAATTTTGTCTTTAACTGTGGAGTTACTCAGTTAAAAAGGTTTTTAACTTACAATTCATTTATCTATTTATGAATTATAGATTTTTTAAGACAAAAAATTTCAATGTAAAGAGATTTCCTATAACTCTTACTCTTCATCCTGAGGGATTACTGTGGGTATTCTAGAGAATTCTAAAATGTTCATTCTCTCCTTAGACATCATCATTGTAAATAATGGGAGACAAAGAAGGTACATGCAAGCTGTAGAGATGTCTTACATGATTAAATTTAGGTATAAATACAGATATAAAGATATATAAATTTAGAGCTCATGAAGAGCAAAGAACAACTTACCAAGGATTTGGAGTCACAGAGACCAATATAAGTGAATGTTGTTTACACAGAAGTAACAGCAATGAATATAAGGATAAGCATATAGTCACAGAGCAGAAGCGGCAACCAATTTGATAACTACTTTCTTATACAACCACCCAGTCTAACTGTACGAGCAGCTCCTGGAAGGCTAGTGCCAAACACTGACATTTAGGAAACAACAGGAAAAAGAAATGTTAGAAGTTTTAGTGAGACAGACCTGTTCATGTTGTTCCTAAAGAGTCTGTGAACATAAAGCTGGAACTATTCTTTAAATTAATATATATGTGGTTTTAGAATATAGAAAGGAAGTCTAAGATGAAGACGATCACTTAGGAGTTACTAGCAATTTAGGTGGTTAACTAAAATTATAAGAGGCAAACAGCAACTTGAGCTATATGCTATACATCCTATATGGGACTGAGAAAAGAAAAACACCAAATAGCATTTAGGGAAGCATGAATATTAAAGAGGCTGGCATACAAAGTATAGGCCACAAAAGCCAAAGAAAAAGCTTTCTGAAAAGTAGTAAGAGTCAGGAAATGGTAGAATCTCGCAAAATGAGAAAAAGGAAAATTTCCATAACAAAAGACTTCAAAGGGGCTGGGGAGGAATCGGAGTTGCTATTCAACAGGTATTTAGTTTTAGTTATGCAAAATTATTAAGTTCCACCTAAAAATGTGCTGAGGGTAGATCGCATGTTAAATGTTCTTATAATAATTAAAAGTAGAAATGAAAGGGAAGACTAAGAGATCATAGGACAGAAAGAATTTTTTTCTCCCCCCAGTGTTATGTATCCAATTATTTGTTCATTCGTGTCTTCAGTATTACTAAGTGAGTACCTCCTGCATGTGAAACTCAGTAGTAGTAGCAGCTGGTAACTAAAACAAATAAATAACAGGAATATCTCTTAAAAATTTTGATCTAAAAAAAAGGGAAAATTTAATTATATTCTCCAAAACTAAAAAAAAAAAAAAAAAAATAGGGAAAAAAGTGGCACTACTTTCATTTTTGCCAATCTCTTTAATATCTGACTTAATAAAATCACTTGGATTAAAAAATATAAGCTAACAAGTGACAAAATAGTGAAGTAAAGGATCCAAGCAAATTCTCTCCTTCATAAAAACTATGCAAAAACTAGCAAAAATTAGGGCACCTGGGTAGCTCAGTTGGTTAAATGTCCAACTCTTGATTTCAGCTCGCGTAATGATCTCAGGATTGTGGGATTGAACCCGTCAGCCTCCACACTCAGCACAGAGTCTACATGAAATTCTCCCTCTGTTTCTCTCCTGCCCCTTCCTCTCACTCATGCTCTCTCTTGCTCTCTCAATAAATAAATAAAATCCTTTAAAAAAAAACTGGCAAAAGTTATAAAAATTAACAAAGGCTATCTTCAAAACATTTGTAAAAAATAAACAAAAACAAAACAGGTGAATCACAGTAAGAATGTGACCTTTTACCTTACCCTGTTCTCATCCCTCTCCTTCCAAGTCCAAAATAGTTTGATAACCAGCAGCATGGCCACCACAACACCACCAAAAGTAGGCTAGAGATCCATCAAAGCCTCATTCACAAAAAATTGTCATTATTTGGCCTGTTTGGTGGTTTCCTGAAAGACTCTACTTATAAGGATGCCTTTATTTGAGCTAACTCAGAGCTCAGTGTGTAAAATATTGTCCTCACTTGTCATTCATCAAAAACTGAAGGCATTTCTTTAAATTAATTGGCTACCCAAAGTGGTAGATAACAGCTGAGGCAAACAATGGCTTAACCAATAAGCTTGAAAGGAATAGCTGGATAATAAGATGTCCATAAATGTTTTTGAAAAGCTCTGATATATTCCTGAGAATCCAGGAGGCCTCATACTTGCAAAGAGCTATGCATATGCTTAAGGCTGTGAGCATACTGAGGAAAAATGTGAGAAGGCCCTGAGCTGTCGCTTATAGGTGCCCCAGAGGCATGGCATTAGAAAAGTCTAGGCTAATGCAGTTATAAGGTATCTAACTGTTGGAAAAATTCTGTGACATGCAGAGAGCCCCTTAGTAAAGACTGGAAGACCTACTCGTTTTAGGCATTTAACGAAATTTCTGTAGACACTTCAACCGCCTCAGATACAAGATACACAGGCTCTACAGAATTTTTTAAAAAGTCACTGAACAAATAAATTTCAACAATGATCCCGATGGAGGAGAGAAATTCTAATTATATAATTGCCACATTCTTTTATTTAAAATGTCCTATTTTCAACAACAACAAAAAATTAGTAAACAAGGAAAGAAACAAAGGAAGGCCCATATACAGAAAAGGTATAATCAACAGAAATTGCTCTTAAGGAAGCAGACATTGAACTTACTAGACAATGACCTTAAATCAGCTATATTAAATATGGTCAAATACCTAGTAAAAACAATGTCCAAAGACTTAAGGAAAAGAAAAGAAAAACATTTCACTGAATAAAGAATATCAATAAAAAGAGAAATTTTAACAACAAATAGAAATTATATAGAAACTCAAGAGTTGAAAAATACAATAACTAAATCAAAATTTCACCAGAGGGATTCTCTAGCAGATTTGAGCAGGTAAAAGAAAGAATGAACAGACTGGACAATATGCTCATTGAAATTACATACTGTGAAAAACAGAAAGAAAAATGATAAAAAATGAACTATGGGATAGCATCAAGCTTACCAACATATGCATCAGTAAGTCTGAAAGAATATTTGAAGAAATAATGGCCAAGAACTCTCCAAATTTCATGATAAACATTAATCTACAAATCCAAGAAGCTCAATAAACTTCAATAAGGATAAATCTGGAGTAAGAGATCCACACTTAGACACATGATAATCAAATTGTCAAAAAATAAAGACAAAGAGACAATACTGAAAGCAGCAAGAAAGAAGTGATTCATCACGTACAACAGTATTAAAAGCAGATTACTAATCAGAAACCATGGAGGACAGAAAGCAGTGAAATGATGTATGACAAGTGCTGAAAGAAAAAAGTTGTCAACCAAGAAAATTGTATATTCAGCAAAAATAGAAAAAATTAAAACCTTCCCAGATAAACAAAAACAAAATTTGCCATAGGCAGAACTGCCATACAGGAATAATACCGGGTTAGCAAATCTATACAGACAGAAAATAGATTAGTGGTTGCCTGGCGTTTGGGGAAATGAGTAGATGAGAGGGGATAAAATATGGAGTTACTTTTTAAGGTGATGAAAATGTTCTAAAATTGACTGTGGTGATATTTGCAGAAATCTGTAAGTATACTAAAACATCACTGAATTCTACATTTTAAATGGGTCAAAGGCATAGTACGTGAATTGAATCTCAATAAAGCTTATAAAGAAAATAAAGAGAATGAAACTATTCCAAGAATAATAGAGCAGATTAAAGGGCCAACATCCTAAACTGGAAATGAGGAACATGAAAGGAAAGAGAAAGAAGATAAAGAAATAAGCCCTGGAAGGATGGAGTCAATGGATGGTGTCATGGATATTATTAACAAAGAAACCTTCCACAATGAGTGAAAAGTAGAAGCAAATGCTACAGAAAAATCAGATAAGGAAAGGATTGGACAAGACCCAATAGATTTGAGTATAATCAAGTCTCTGGTCACTAGATATGACAGGCAAGTGGGGAGAGAAACCAAAGCATCATGTAGAGGTTTGAAGTGTGAATACAACAGGTTGAAATGTTTGAAAGAAAACACAATTTTAAACTGTCTGCTGAGCAACCTGAATATCATGGGTACTCAAAATATTTATGGAGAGTAATTTTAAGGGATATTCAGTTGATTCATTAGAACAATGTCAAATTCAACCCCTGTATTTGAGCTTCTGGAAAACAGAATTGACCAAGTCCACATTTAGCATTATGTCTCCTACTTTTATTGAAGAACAAGTAGAGACCATGTTCTATATTACTTTAGTAACTACTGAAAAGTTAAATAAATCATCCACTAGAAAAATGAAGATTTTTAAAAATCTATAAATGTTTTAACATTCCATGTGGTATCAGTTTGCTTAACCTTCTCACTAATGTCAACCTTTAAAGCAGCACTGTTTGACACCCTGACAAGGCTACCAAAACTCAGAAATAAATTTGGAGCTCCAATTTTGTAAATTTGTAATGTAAGAGGACCTGCATATCCATATGCCACCTTTACTCTGCTACTCATCTGTATTTCCATCTCTGAATGCATCTGATCTGTTTCTATTTCTACTTTTTCATGTTAATGGACACTTAAGTCCTGATAAAATCCACCGTAAACAAACAGGTTATTAAAAAAGAACTCACCTGCACTATGTT